>NC_057798.1:254263580-254455727 GCF_018294505.1 Triticum aestivum
ATATATATATATATATATATATATATATATATATATATATATATATATATATATATATATATAGCCAATGAAGAAAAATGACGGAAACAGTGAAGATTTTGCAAAGTTGAAGAATTTGAAAAACTGAAGAATTTCAAAAATGAGGAAAAACTCAAATTGAAGATTTTCAACTTTTGTGGTGGCGTGACCCACCGTATAAGAATGATGATTTCAGACACCGCGTACAATTGTCATAGGGTTCTGAGAATCAAATTATTCATTAATTTCTTCACACTTAGAGTGTTATTCTTCATTGATTGAAGAAAAACGTTTCTTCATGTGTTGCACATCTAAGTCATCAATTCTGCATAAGGGTTAGGATGTGTGTCCTTTTCAAAGTACATTCGAAAATTCTAAGATATTTAGCTCACACCGCAACTTGCTAAATCTCTTCTCATCCAAGGGCTTAGTGAAGATATCAGCTAGCTGTTCTTCACTCTTCACATGCTCGATGGAGATGTCGCCCTTCAACACATGATCACGAAGAAAATGATGACGAATCTGGATGTGCTTAGTCTTCGAGTGCTGAACTGGGTTGTGAGCAATCTTGATGGCACTCTCATTGTCGCAGAGGAGAGGCACATTCTTCACGTTGATGCCATAGTCCTTGAGGGTTTGCTTCATCCAAAGCAGTTGAGCACAGCATGAGCCAGCAGCAATGTATTCAGCTTCAGCAGTAGACAGTGATACGCAGTTCTGTTTCTTCGAGGACCAATAGACCAAAGATCGTCCGAGGAAATGACAAGTGCCAGATGTTGACTTGCGGTCCACACGATCACCAGCATAGTCAGAGTCAGAATATCCAATGAGATCAAAAGCAGAGCCCTTGGGGTACCATAATCCTAGTGTTGGCGTGTGAGCTAGATATCGAAGAATATGCTTCACAGCCTTATGGTGTGATTCCTTCGGTGCAGCTTGAAATCGGGCACACATGCAAACACTAAGCATTATATCTGGCCTAGATGCACATAAGTACAATAAGGAACCAATCATGGAGCGGTATACCTTGTGATCGAAGTCAATACCATTTTCATCAGTGCATAGATGGCCATTTGTGGGCATAGGAATTTTGACGCCTTTGCAATCTTGCATGCCGAATTTCCTCAGTACATCTTTGAGGTATTTCTCCTGAGATATGAATATGCCATTGCGCTGCTGACGAATTTGAAGACCTAAGAAGAATTTCAACTCTCCCATCATAGACATTTGATATTCTTCACTCATCATATAGGCAAATTCATCACTATAACGTTGGTTAGTACAGCCAAAGATAATATCATCAACATATATTTGGCACACAAACAGTTCACCATCATATGATTTAGTAAAAAGAGTAGGGTCGAGTGAACCGGGTGTGAAGCCATTCTTCACGAAGAATTCCTTCAATGTATCATACCACGCCCGAGGGGCTTGCTTGAGGCCATAGAGGGCCTTATTGAGTCTGAAGACTTTGTCAGGATTCTTGGGATCTTCAAAACCTGGGGGTTGAGCAACATATACTTCTTCCTCAAGCTTACCATTGAGGAATGCACTTTTCACATCCATTTGATATAAGATGATATCATGATGGTTAGCGTAAGCAAGTAATATGCGAATAGCCTCAAGTCTAGCAACAGGTGCAAAAGTTTCATCAAAATCAATTCCTTCAACCTGTGTGTAGCCTTGAGCTACTAGTCGTGCCTTATTCCTCACCACAAGGCCATTTTCATCTTGCTTGTTGCGGTAGATCCACTTTGTGCCAATGATATTATGCTTGCGAGGATCTGGGCGATTGACCAATTACCAGACATTGTTCAGCTCGAACTGATGTAATTCTTCTTGCATAGCCTGAATCCACTCCGGCTCCAGAAATGCTTCATCTACCTTAGTGGGCTCTGTGATAGAGACAAAAGCATAGTGCCCACAAAAGTTAGATAAATGTGATGCTTTTGAGCGTGTGAGAGGACCTGGTGCGCTAATGTCATCGATGATCTTTTCCACTTGCACTTCTTTTGCAACGCATGGATGAGTTGGTTGTTGCTGAGGATTTTGATCAGCATTTTCTTCAGCACCATTTTCCTCATCGTGTTCTTCAGACGCATCAGCTCGACGTTCTTCACGAACAGGAATGAATTCTTCAGCAGATTCTTCAGTCGGAATGACATCCTTAGTTGCCTTGAGCTTGATAGCATCCTCAGGTGCTGGTTCATCTAACACAGAAGGTAGGTGCTCTCTTTGCGAGCCATTAGTTTCATCGAACCGCACATCTACAGTGTCAACAATCTTGTGAAGAACAATGTTGAAGACTCTGTAGGTGTGCGAGTCCTTTCCGTAACCAAGCATAAAACCTTCATGTGCTTTCGGTGCAAATTTAGAGTTGTGGTGAGGATCTCTAATCCAACATTTAGCACCGAAGACTTTGAAATAACTCACATTGGGTTTCTTGTCAGTGAGGAGTTCATAGGCAGTCTTCTTGAAGAATTTGTGAAGATATACTTTGTTGATGATGTGGCAAGCAGTATCAATTGCATCAATCCAAAAACGCTGAGGCGTTTTGTATTCATCAAGCATAGTGCGAGCCATCTCAACAAGAGTTCTGTTCTTGCGCTCCACAACGCCATTCTGCTGAGGAGTATAGGGAGCAGACAACTCATGAGTAATACCAAGTTCATCAAGATAGGCATAAAGAACGGAATTCTTGAACTCAGTTCCATTGTCACTTCTGATATGCTTGATCTTCACATCAAAGTTGGTTGAAGCCCTCGAGGAAAATCGTTTGAAGACTTCCTGCACTTCATGTTTGTAAGTAACAATGTGTACCCATGTATATCGAGAGTAATCATCAACAATGACAAAACCATATAGAGATGCATCATTAGTGACTGCTGAATAATGATTAGGTCCGAAGAGGTCCATGTGAAGCAATTCGAATGGACGGGTAGTGGTCATGATAGTCTTCGCTGGATGCTTGGCCTTGGTCATTTTTCCAGCCTCACAGGCTTCGCATAAGTGATCCTTGAGGAATTTGACATTCTCAATGCCAATGACATGCTTCTTCTTCGCAAGCGTGTTCAAATTCCTCATGCCTGCGTGACCAAGTCGTCGATGCCATAGCCAGCCTTCTGAAGCTTTTGCAAGTAGACATACGGCTGGTTGTGGTCCTGTAGAGAAATCAACAATATACAGGTCTCCTCTCCTAAAGCCTTCGAAGACTTTGGAATTGTCAGCTTCCATAATCACAACACAGTGATATTTGCCAAAGACAACAACCATATCAAGATCACAAAGCATTGAGACTGACATGAGATTGTATCCTAAGGACTCAACAAGCATGACTTTGTCCATGTGCTTGTCCTTAGAGATAGCAACCTTACCAAGACCCAATACCTGACTTTTGCCTTTGTCAGCAAAGATGATATGCTTCAGAGGTGACGGTGATAAGGGAGCATCCATCAATAGATTCTTGTCACCAGTCATGTGATTTGTACATCCACTATCGAGGACCCATTCAGTGGTTTTGGGTTGATCATCCTACAGATGAATTAGTGTAGCTTACAATCTCATATGCTTCATCAGTGAAGAATATGATATCAAGTTCATCAGATGAGTTTCATCAAGCAATAAACAGATATAGCAGTATTAGGACGTATGAAATGAAAGTTCATTTCATCATGATTCGCCTGCGTCCCTTCAGGCAATTTTTGTCAGGTCCCCAGCAAATTCTTCAGACGTTAGAGCACGTCTGGAGACCTGACCCTGCAGAAGAGATTAGTTCTTTTTCTTCACCACCCACATCTGGAGGGGTGGCAAAGAGTTCACCATCCTGCGAGCACCATGTGAGAAAGGTGGCAAAGATGCCAAACCATTTCTCTTCACATAAGAGGGGTTAAGGTAAGCATATGAATAAGCAGAGTAATTCTTCGAGGACTTATGAACATAATGGTTTGAAGAATAATGCACATATTCATAGCCCTTAGCTCTACCCTGCGAGACAGAGTTGTTAGCACGATGATAATCATATGAGGACTTTGATCCAGTTGAGGAATTTGATCGATGTGAAGAATTTGGTCCATATAAGGACTTGGATCCATATGAAGAATTTGGTCCATACGAAGAATTTGATCTGGGGTTCCTGTTCTTCACAGGTGGTGTCATGAGGACATTCACCTGAAGACTTTCAACTCAACTTTTGGGAACCCAGATTTTCTTCATAGGGGAACCGTTCCTGCAGTTAGTGCCAACATATCTAGCAAATACTTCACCATTCTAATTTTTGAACAGTTTATAGTTGGAGTCAAATGACTCATCAGAAGAATGAGAAGATTCACATGTAAAGCCAGATAAGTTAGATGGATCAACTGGAGGTCCCTTTGCAGCAACCCATGAGGTTTTGGGGTACTGCTCAGGCTTCCAATATGTTCCATCAGCATTGAGTTTCCTCTCAAAGGCAATACCCTCTTTCCTAGGGTTTCTGTTGAGGATCTGCTTTTTGAGCACATCACAAAGTGTCTGATGCCCTTTGAGGCTTTTGTACATGCCTGTCATGTACAATTCCTTCAGCCCTGCATTGTCAGTGATACTAGCAATGTCCTCAGGTGAGGAATTAGTGATAGCAGAGGCAGATGAAGAATTTGTAACAGTTGAAGCATTTGAACATTCAGGTGAAGAATTAGCAGATTCACGTTCAATGCACTTTAAGCATGGAGGAACAAATTCTTCCTGAGAAGCGCTGATTTGTTGAGCAAGCAATGAATCGCGCTCCTTCTGAAGATCTTCATAACACACTCTTAGCTTTTTAAGATCTTCCTTTCTTTGAAGAGATTCAAGAGAAAGCTTCTCGTGATCAGTCAAGAGGGTATTATGTTGATCTTGAAGGGCGTCAAGCTTGGAGTGAATTCTCTGAAGACATTCACCCAATGCTTTTGACTGATCCATTTCTTTGCGCAACATATTATCACTCTTTTCTAGCATATCTTGAGTTTGTTCTAAAACCGTTTGTTGTTTAGTGGCAACACAAATAAGTTTGTTATAGCAGGATTCAATATCATCATCAGATTCATCATTGTCAGATTCATCATTATCAGATTCATTTTCACAAGACTCGGATGAGGAGCATTCGGTTACCTCAGCACCGTTTGCCATGAGACAAGATGCAGAAGAGGATGATTCTGGCTCGAAAGTCATCATTTTGAGAGATTCAATGAAGTCCTCAAACCAGGGATCATGACGAGTTCGATGACCTTCATAGACATCAGAGATTCGGTCCCAGATGAGCTTCGAATTGCCAAGATGCATAATTCGCCCGAATTGATCTCTGGATAGGCAGGAGCAGATGATATCCTTCGCTATGATGTCAAGTCGAGTGTACTTGCGAATATCATCAGCATTCGCCATCTTGCATAGATCAGTAAGACCAATCTCAATGACGGTCCACAGCTCGCTGTTCTTTGCCATGAGGCGCTTCCTCATCATGGCCTTCCACTTGGGATAGTCATGACCGTCAAAGATAGGGCATGTCACTTTCTTCATACCTGCGGTCGACATAACTAAAACTCCAGGCGGTTAAACCAAAATCACACAGAACAAGAGACTACCTTGCTCTGATACCAATTGAAAGTGCGTTATATCGACTAGAGGGGGGGTGAATAGGCGATTTTTATGAATTCTTCACTGAGGAATTTGCTGGTGAGGAAATTCCTTAGCGAAGAACTACTTGCAGCAGAATAAGTACTCAGAAGTAAACATAATAGGATACAAACATAGTCATCATGATGAAATGAAGACAAGCACAGAGTACAGAAAGCGTAAACACAGGATAACAAGATGAAGACAAACAGACTGAAGAAATTGAACTGAGGAATTTGTGAAAGTCTTCAGTCAAAGTCTTCAAGCACAGATATGAACAACATTCAACACAGTAATGAGGAAATGAAAGAGTTGAGGAAATAGAACCAGTCAGTTGGTGAAGACAATGATTTGGTAGACCAGTTCCAACTGCTGTCTCAGTTGTACGTCTGGTTGGAGCGGCTGAGTATTTAAACTCGAGGACACACAGTCCCGGACACCCAGTCTCTGAGCCGCAACTCAGGACACCCAATCCTCACCGTATTCTCCTTGAACTAAGACCACGCAGGCCTCGTCCAATCACTCGTGGTAAGTCTTCAGGTGACTTCCAAACCTTCACAGACTTGGTCACTCAGCGATCCACAATTCCTCTTGGATGCTCTAGACCTTGACGCCTAACCGTCTGGAAGAAGCACATTCTTCAAAGGTAACAAGCGTCGGATCTGTTGGGGAACGTTGCAGAAAATAAAAAATTTCCTACTCGTTTCACCAAGATCATCTAGGAGTTCATCTAGCAACGAGTGAATAGATGCATCTACATACCTTGTAGATCGCGAGCGGAAGCGTTCAAAGAACGGGGATGATGTAGTCGAACACGACGTGATCCAAATCACCGGAGATCCTAGCACCGAACGGACGGCACCTCCGCGTTCAACACACGTACGGAAACAGCCACGTCTCCTCCTTCTTGATCCAGCAAGGGAGGGAGGAGAGGTTGAGGGAGATGGCACCAGCAGCAGCACGACGGCGTGGTGTTGATGGAGCTGCAGTACTCCGGCAGAGCTTCGCTAAGCAATAAGGAGGTGGAGGAGGTGTTGGGGAGGGAGAAGGAGGCAACCAAAGGCCAAGGACTCAAGGTATGAAGTCCCTCCTCTCCCCCACTATATATAGGGGTGCCAAAGGGGGGGTGGCCGGCCCTAGGAGATCCAATCTCCTAGGGGGTGCGGCGGCCAAGGGGGGTTTCCCTCCCCCCCCAAGGCACCTAGGAGGTGCCTTACCCTCCTAGGACTCTTTCCCCCTTAAACCCTAGGCGCATGGGCCTATGTGGGGCTGGTGCCCTTGGCCCAAGCAGGCCAAGGCGCACCCCCTACAGCCCATGTGGCCCCCGGGGATGGGTGGCCCCACCCGGTGGGCCCCCGGGACCCCTCCGGTGGTCCCGGTACAATACCGATAACCCCGAAACTTGTCCCGATGCCCGAAACAGGACTTCCCATATATAAATCTTTACCTCCGGACCATTCCGGAACTCCTCGTGACGTCCGGGATCTCATCCGGGACTCCGAACAACATTCGGGTTACTGCATATACATATCCCTACAACCCTAGCGTAACTGAACCTTAAGTGTGTAGACCCTACGGGTTCGGGAGACATGTAGACATGACCGAGATCGCTCTCCGGTCAATAACCAACAGCGGGATCTGGATACCCATGTTGGCTCCCACACGCTCCACGATGATCTCATCGGATGAACCACGATGTCGAGGATTCTATCAACCCCGTATGCAATTCCCTTTGTCAATCGATATGTTACTTGCCCGAGATTCGATCGTCGGTATCCCAATACCTCGTTCAATCTTGTTACCGGTAAGTCACTTTACTCGTACCGTAATGCATGATCCCGTGACCAAACACTTGGTCACTTTGAGCTCATTATGATGATGCATTACTGAGTGGGCCTAGTGATATCTCTCCGTCATACGGAGTGACAAATCCCAGTCTCGATCCATATAAAACAATAGATACTTTCGGAGATACCTGTAGTGCACCATTATAGTCACCCAGTTACGTTGTGACGTTTGATACACCCAAAGCACTCCTACGGTATCCAGGAGTTATACGATCTCATGGTCGAAGGAAGAGATACTTTGACATTGCAAAAACTCTAGCAAACAAACTATACGATCTTGTGCTATGTTTAGGATTGGGTCTTGTCCATCACATCATTATCCTAATGATGTGATCCCGTTATCAATGACATCCAATGTCCATAGCCAGGAAACCATGACTATCTATTGATCAACGAGCTAGTCAACTAGAGGCTTACTAGGGACATGTTGGTGTCTGTTATTCACACATGTATTACGATTTCCGGATAACACAATTATAGCATGAATAAAGACAATTATCATGAACAAAGAAATATAATAATAATGCTTTTATTATTGCCTCTAGGGCATATTTCCAACAGTCTCCCACTTGCACTAGAGTCAATAATCTAGTTACATTGTGATGAATCGAACACCCATGGAATTCTGGTGTTGATCATGTTTTGCTCTTGGGAGAGGTTTAGTCAACGGATCTGCTACATTCAGGTCCGTATGTACTTTACAAATCTCTATGTCTCCATCTTGAACATTTTCACGGATGGAGTTGAAGCGACGCTTGATGTGCCTTGTCTTCTTGTGAAACCTGGGCTCCTTGGCAAGTGCAATAGCTCCAGTGTTGTCACAGAAGAGCTTGATCGGCCCCGATGCATTGGGTATGACTCCTAGGTCGGTGATGAACTCCTTCACCCATATTGCTTCATGTGCTGCCTCCGAGGCTGCCATGTACTCCGCTTCACATGTAGATCCCGCCACGACGCTCTGCTTGCAACTGCACCAGCTTACTGCCCCACCATTCAAAATATACACGTATCCGGTTTGTGACTTAGAGTCATCCAGATCTGTGTCGAAGCTAGCGTCGACGTAACCTTTTACGACGAGCTCTTCGTCACCTCCATAAACGAGAAACATTTCCTTAGTCCTTTTCAGGTACTTCAGGATATTCTTGACCGCTGTCTAGTGTTCCTTGCCGGGATTACTTTGGTACCTTCCTACCAAACTTACGGCAAGGTTTACATCAGGTCTGGTACACAGCATGGCATACATAATAGAACCTATGGCTGAGGCATAGGGGATGACACTCATCTCTTCTATCTCTGCTGCCGTGGTCGGACATTGAGTTGAGCTCAATTTCACACCTTGCAAAACAGGCAAGAACCCTTTCTTGGACTGATCCATTTTGAACTTCTTCAAAATCTTATCAAGATATGTGCTTTGTGAAAGACCTATGAGGCGTCTTGATCTATCCCTATAGATCTTGATGCCTAATATATAAGCAGCTTCTCCAAGGTCCTTCATTGAAAAACTCTTATTCAAGTAGGCCTTAATGCTGTCCAAAAGTTCTATATCATTTCCCATCAAAAGTATGTCATCTACATATAGTATGAGAAATGCTATAGAGCTCCCACTCACTTTCTTGTAAACACAGGCTTCTCCATAAGTCTGTGTAAAACCAAACGCTTTGATCATCTCATCAAAACGAATGTTCCAACTCCGAGATGCTTGCACCAGCCCATAAATCGAGCGTTGGAGCTTGCACACCTTGTCAGCATTTTTAGGATCGACAAAACCTTCCGGCTGCATCATATACAATTCTTCCTTAAGGAAACCATTAAGGAATGCCGTTTTGACGTCCATTTGCCAAATTTCATAATCATAAAATGCGGCAATTGCTAACATGATTCGGACGGACTTCAGCTTCGCTACCGGTGAGAAAGTCTCATCGTAGTCAACCCCTTGAACTTGTCGATAACCCTTAGCGACAAGCCGAGCTTTATAGATGGTCACATTACCATCCGCGTCTGTCTTCTTCTTAAAGATCCATTTATTTTCTATGGCTCGCCGTTCTACGGGCAAGTCAGTCAAAGTCCATACTTCGTTTTCATACATGGATCCTATCTCGGATTTCATGGCTTCTAGCCATTTGTCGGAATCCGGACCCGCCATTGCTTCTTCATAGTTCGAAGGTTCACCGTTGTCTAACAACATGATTTCCAAGACAGGGTTGCCGTACCACTCTGGTGCGGAACGTGTCCTCGTGGACCTTCGAATTTCAGTAGGAGCTTGATCTGAAGTATCTTGATCATTATCATTAACTTCCTCTCTAGTCGGTGCAGGCACCTCAGGAACATTTTCTTGAGTTGCGCCATTTTCTGGTTCAAGAGGTAATACTTCATCAAGCTCTACTTTCCTCCCACTTACTTCTTTCGAGAGAAACTCTTTCTCCAGAAAGGACCCATTCTTGGCAACAAAGATCTTGCCTTCGGATCTGAGGTAGAAGATATACCCAACAGTTTCTTTAGGGTATCCTATGAAGACGCATTTTTCCGATTTGGGTTCGAGCTTTTCAGGTTGAAGTTCCCTGACATAAGCATCGCATCCCCAAACTTTTAGAAATGACAGCTTAGGTTTCTTCCCAAACCATAATTCATACGGTGTCGTCTCAACGGATTTCGACGGGGCCCTATTTAAAGTGAATGCGGCAGTCTCTAAAGCATAGCCCCAAAAAGATAGTGGTAAATCGGCAAGAGACATCATAGATCGCACCATATCTAATAGAGTGCGATTACGACGTTCGGACACACCATTACGCTGAGGTGTTCCAGGCACCGTGAGTTGTGAAACTATTCCACATTTTCTTAAGTGTGTACCAAACTCGTGACTCAAGTATTCTCCTCCACGATCTGATCGTAGAAACTTGATTTTCCTGTCACGTTGATTCTCAACTTCACTCTGAAATTCCTTGAACTTTTCAAAGGTCTCAGACTTGTGTTTCATTAAGTAGACATACCCATATCTACTCAAGTCATCAGTGAGGGTGAGAACATAACGATAGCCACCGCGAGCCTCAACACTCATTGGACCGCACACATCAGTATGTATGATTTCCAATAAGTTGGTTGCTCTCTCCATTGTTCCTGAGAATGGAGTCTTGGTCATTTTACCCATGAGGCATGGTTCGCACGTGTCAAATGATTCGTAATCAAGAGACTCTAAAAGTCCATCAGCATGGAGCTTCTTCATGCGTTTGACACCTATGTGACCGAGGCGGCAGTGCCACAAGTATGTGGGACTATCACTATCAATCTTACATCTTTTGGTACTTACACTATGAATATGTGTAGCATTACGCTCGAGATTCATAAAGAATAAACCATTCACCATCGGAGCATGACCATAAAACATATCTCTCATATAAATAGAACAACCATTATTCTCGGATTTAATGAGTAGCCATCTCGAATTAAACGAGATCCTGATACAATGTTCATGCTCAAACTTGGCACAAAATAACAATTATTGAGGTTCAAAACTAATCCCGTAGGTAAATGTAGAGGTAGCGTGCCGACGGCGATCACATCGACCTTGGAACCATTCCCGACGCGCATCGTCACCTCGTCCTTTGCCAGTCTCTGTTTATTCCGCAGCTCCTGTTGTGTGTTACAAATATGAGCAACGGCACCGGTATCAAATACCCAGGAGTTACTACGATTACTGGTAAGGTACACATCAATTACATGTATATCAAATATACCTTTGGTTTTGCCGGCCTTCTTGTCCGCTAAGTATTTGGGGCAGTTCCGCTTCCAGTGACCACTTTCCTTGCAATAAAAACACTCAGTCTCGGGCTTGGGTCCATTCATTGGCTTCTTCCCGACAGCTTGCTTGCTGGGCGCGGCAACTACCTTGCCGTCCTTCTTGAAGTTCTTTTTACCCTTTCCCTTCTTGAACTTAGTGGTTTTATTGACCATCAACACTTGATGTTCCTTTCTGACTTCTACCTCTGCTGATTTCAGCATAGCAAATACTTCAGGAATGGTCTTTTCCATCCCCTGCATATTGAAGTTCATCACAAAGCTCTTGTAGCTCGGTGGAAGCGACTGGAGGATTCTGTCAATGACCGCATCATCCGGGAGATTAACTCCCAGCTGAGTCAAGCGGTTATGTAACCCAGACATAGTGAGTATGTGCTCACTGACAGAACTATTTTCCTCCATCTTACAGCTGAAGAATTTGTCAGAGACTTCATATCTCTCGACCCGGGCATGAGCTTGGAAAACCATTTTCAGCTCTTCGAACATCTCATATGCTCCATGTCTCTCAAAACGCTTTTGGAGCCCCGGCTCTAAGCTGTAAAGCATGCCGCACTGAACGAGGGAGTAGTCATCAAAACGTGCCTGCCAAGCGTTCATGACGTCTTGTTCTGCAGGGAGAACAGGTGCATCACCTAGCGGTGCTTGTAGGACATAATCTTTCTTGGCAGCTATGAGGATGATCCTCAGGTTCCGGACCCAGTCCGTATAGTTGCTGCCATCGTCTTTCAGCTTGGTTTTCTCTAGGAACGCGTTGAAGTTGAGGACTACGTTGGCCATTTGATCTACAAGACATATTGTAAAAATTTTAGACTAAGTTCATGATAATTAAGTTCATCTAATCAAATTATAATGAACTCCCACTTAGATTTGACATCCCTTTGGTCATCTAAGTGTTACACGATCCGAGTCGACTAGGCCGTGTCCGATCATCACGTGAGACGGACTAGTCATCGTCGGTGAACATTCTCATGTAGATCGTATCTTCCATACGACTCGTGTTCGACCTTTCGGTCTCCGTGTTCCGAGGCCATGTCTGTACATGCTAGGCTCGTCAAGTTAACCCTAAGTGTTTTCGCTGTGTAAAACTGTCTTACACCCGTTGTATGTGAACGTAAGAATCTATCACACCCGATCATCACGTGGTGCTTCGAAACGACGAACTGTAGCAACGGTGCACAGTTAGGGGAGAACACTTCTTGAAATTTTGTAAGGGATCATCGTATTTACTACCGTCGTTCTAAGTAAACAAGATGCATAAAACATAATAAACATCACATGCAATTATATAAAGTAGTGACATGATATGGCCAATATCATATAGCTCCTTTGATCTTCATCTTCGGGGCTCCATGATCATCTTGTCACCGGCATGACACCATGATCTCCATCATCATGATCTCCATCATCGTGTCTTCATGAAGTTGTCACGCCAACGACTACTTCTACTTCTATGACTAACGCGTTTAGTAATAAAGTAAAGTAGTTTACATGGCGTTCTTTAATGACACGCAGGTCATACAAAAAATAAAGACAACTCCTATGGCTCCTGCCGGTTGTCATACTCATCGACATGCAAGTCGTGATTCCTATTACAATAGCATGAACATCTCATACATGACATATAGATCATTCATCATTCATCACAACTTTGGCCATATCATATCACAAAGCACTTGCTGCAAAAACAAGTTAGACGTCCTCTAATTGTTGTTTGCAAGTTTTACGTGGCTGAAGTAGGGTTCTAGCAAGAACGTTTTCTTACCTACGTGAAACCACAACGTGATTTGTCAACTTCTATTTACCCTTCATAAGGACCCTTTTCATCGAATCCGCTTCAACTAAAGTAGGAGAGACAGACACCCGCCAGCCACCTTATGCAACTTGCGCATGTTAGTCGGTGGAACCGGTCTCACGTAAGCGTACGTGTAAGGTTGGTCCGGGCCGCTTCATCCCACAATACCGCTGAAGCAAGATAAGACTAGTAGCGGCAAGAAAGTTGACAAATCTACGCCCACAACCAATTGTGTTCTACTCGTGCAAGAAGAACTACGCATAGACCTAGCTCATGATGCCACTGTTGGGGAACGTTGCAGAAAATAAAAATTTTCCTACTCGTTTCACCAAGATCATCTAGGAGTTCATCTAGCAACGAGTGAATAGATGCATCTACATACCTTGTAGATCGCGAGCGGAAGCGTTCAAAGAACGGGGATGATGTAGTCGAACACGACGTGATCCAAATCACCGGAGATCCTAGCACCGAACGGACGGCACCTCCGCGTTCAACACACGTACGGAAACAGCCACGTCTCCTCCTTCTTGATCCAGCAAGGGAGGGAGGAGAGGTTGAGGGAGATGGCACCAGCAGCAGCACGACGGCGTGGTGTTGATGGAGCTGCAGTACTCCGGCAGAGCTTCGCTAAGCAATAAGGAGGTGGAGGAGGTGTTGGGGAGGGAGAAGGAGGCAACCAAAGGCCAAGGACTCAAGGTATGAAGTCCCTCCTCTCCCCCACTATATATAGGGGTGCCAAGGGGGGGTGGCCGGCCCTAGGAGATCCAATCTCCTAGGGGGTGCGGCGGCCAAGTGGGGTTTCCCTCCCCCCCAAGGCACCTAGGAGGTGCCTTACCCTCCTAGGACTCTTTCCCCCTTAAACCCTAGGCGCATGGGCCTATGTGGGGCTGGTGCCCTTGGCCCAAGCAGGCCAAGGCGCACCCCCTACAGCCCATGTGGCCCCCGGGGATGGGTGGCCCCACCCGGTGGGCCCCCGGGACCCCTCCGGTGGTCCCGGTACAATACCGATAACCCCGAAACTTGTCCTGATGCCCGAAACAGGACTTCCCATATATAAATCTTTACCTCCGGACCATTCCGGAACTCCTCGTGACGTCCGGGATCTCATCCGGGACTCCGAACAACATTCGGGTTACTGCATATACATATCCCTACAACCCTAGCGTAACTGAACCTTAAGTGTGTAGACCCTACGGGTTCGGGAGACATGTAGACATGACCGACATCGCTCTCCGGTCAATAACCAACAGCGGGATCTGGATACCCATGTTGGCTCCCACACGCTCCACGATGATCTCATCGGATGAACCACGATGTCGAGGATTCTATCAATCCCGTATGCAATTCCCTTTGTCAATCGATATGTTACTTGCCCGAGATTCGATCGTCGGTATCCCAATACCTCGTTCAATCTTGTTACCGGCAAGTCACTTTACTCGTACCGTAATGCATGATCCCGTGACCAAACACTTGGTCACTTTGAGCTCATTATAATGATGCATTACTGAGTGGGCCCAGTGATATCTCTCCGTCATACGGAGTGACAAATCCCAGTCTCGATCCATATAAAACAATAGATACTTTCGGAGATACCTGTAGTGCACCTTTATAGTCACCCAGTTACGTTGTGACGTTTGATACACCCAAAGCACTCCTACGGTATCCAGGAGTTATACGATCTCATGGTCGAAGGAAGAGATACTTTGACATTGCAAAAACTCTAGCAAACGAACTATACGATCTTGTGCTATGTTTAGGATTGGGTCTTGTCCATCACATCATTATCCTAATGATGTGATCCCGTTATCAATGACATCCAATGTCCATAGCCAGGAAACCATGACTATCTATTGATCAACGAGCTAGTCAACTAGAGGCTTACTAGGGACATGTTGGTGTCTGTTATTAACACATGTATTACGATTTCCGGATAACACAATTATAGCATGAATAAAGACAATTATCATGAACAAAGAAATATAATAATAATGCTTTTATTATTGCCTCTAGGGCATATTTCCAACAGGATCCACGCAGGATCAATTTCTTCAGTGATGCTCAATCACTTTGGGTTTGTGGGGGTTTGGTTTTGGGATTTTCCTCACTTGATGATTTTCGCTCAAAGTCCTCGGAGGATGGGTTGCTCTCAGATGACAAGTGTCAAGTTCTCTCGGAGCAGCCAACCAACTAGTGGTTGTAGGGGGCGGCTATTTATAGCCTAGGGAGCAGCCCGACATGATAAGACATAAATGCCCTTCAATGATATGACCGTTAGGTGGATAAGATATTTTGGACAGCCGGCGCGCAGCACAGCAACGGTCGGAAATTTGACTCTCAAATTCCTCAGGGCTATCATGTTCCTCACTGTGTAGGCAATTCGCACTGGTGAATTCCTAACTCCTCAGTCAGAGCAAAGTCCTCAGTGACCAGAAGAACTGCGTCTCTGTCACTGAAGAAATTGACTGAACTGTATGAGATTTCTAATGGCTTCACTCGAAGGGATTGGTAGGTGTAGGATTTTGAGTTGAGCATCACATGGAAATTTTTCCTTAGTATTTCCTCGACCCCCTTTAACAGTACGGTGTTTCCTATGACTCAAGAAAGAGAAAATGAAACTACGAAAACAAAAGTCTTCACGCTCCATATTCCTCGAATGAATACCAAGTCTTCAAGGTCACACCAATTTCTTCACTTTCAAAGTCTTCAGAAAGTCTTCAGAATATCAAAGTCTTCAGTCGAAGAACTTCATTTTTAGGGGTCGACTTTCTCTGTAAATATCAAACTCCTCATAGACTTATAGACTTGTGTACACTCACAAACGCATCAGTCACTTAACCTATAAGTCTTCAATACACCAAAATCACTAAGGGGCACTAGATGCACTTACAGAGGAGAAGAGGTAAAGCAAAGAACACAACAAATAAACAAGGGAGAACAAAGAGGGAAAACACGCCCCAACACAACACAAAGCACCCCCAGCGAGATCGAACGGCATTGGCCAGCCGAGAACAAGCCATGGCACTGCACCATCGATGCAATCGGAGGCATCATGCAACCAAGATTGTAAAACGCCACTACACCACTTGCGTCGGGGTGCATTCGAACGGTCACGCGAGGCCCAGACGACGCCACGGTGCCTGTGTACCGAAGGCAAAGTCGGCGTCGCCAAGAAGACAAACCCATGACACTGTACCATCAACGCAATCAAAGGCATCACGCAACCAAGACTGCACAGCGCCATGACACCACCTGCGTCGGGGGTGCATTCGAACGGTCACGTGAGGCTGAGACGACGCCACGACACCTGTGTGCCACCAACAAAGTTGCTTGACATCGCCAAGCAGAGACTCACCAAGGAGCGCAGGAGCAAGAACACAAGAAGAACACCGCCAAAGAGGGGCTCCATCCACCGTCGACCCCAAACCTGCCGCACCACCACCACCTCAAACTTATCAGCATAGCTAGCCTGAAGGAGGACGCCAACTTTCATCTTCATCTGACCAAACAAGGCGAAGCGCCTCAAACATTGGCTGTCTGGTCGCCATCCAACAACCCCCCGAAAGGGGAGAGGTGGGAACGAGGAAATCCAATATAGGACCACACCTCGCTAACCCGGCTTCCGATGAAAGAATCAACCCCACTTCAGGGCATGGCCGAGCCTAGATCACGAAGACAGAGCACCACTTCTCCGCCACCATCTCCCCCACGAACCACCAACGGAACCACCTCGAGCTACTGGTCACCCTAGCAAGGCAAGCTCGAAGACGAAGCCCATGGAGGGGATGTGACGTTTGAGCACCACCATCGCCTGATCTGGGAGACCGGGATCCAAAGTTTCCTCGGGAGCAGACAGGAGGGGAGACGAGCACCGCGTCACGATGCCTTCAACAAGGATACGGTGCCCACAGGTACCGCCATCGTTGGCTTCGACCGAAATCGAAGCCCGGCATTAGCCGACAGTGTGCGCAACCCCAAAACCTATAGCCTGCTAGTCCCCCCAAAGCCAAATCCACACAAGCAGATGAAGCACTCGCTGCGAGCCCAGGAACAGAGACTGCCGGGCCATGCGAAGCCTCCAGATCGGGAGAGAGAACCGGGGACGAGCGAGAACCGCACCTGTTGCACGCCTAGCCCTCCGCACACCACGTGCGTAAAACCCCGACACGCTCACCCGCCCCCATTCCGAGTCCCAGCTCGCGGGAGAGAGCAAGGACCGCCAGATCTGCCGCCGATGGCAATGCACACCTAGGCCTGCCACCGCCGTCCACAGCCAAGGCACATGACCCCGCCGCAGCAAGACGCCGCCCTCACGGCCAGAGGGACTCACCCCACGCCACACGCTCCAATGGAGGCACCACGGGCAAGGCCACCCCGTCAGATCTGAGAGGTGACGCGCCAACGCGCGCACCACAGAAGCAGGGCACGAGGGCGAAGCGCTAGCCGGCCGCGAGCACCGCCGCCCTCCCCACCGCGCCGGAGCAAGAACGGCGCGCGCGGAGGAGCGACGCACCGCCGCCGCCACACGAGCCCCCTGCTCGTAGACCGGCCGCTTCGGCGCGCCAGAGCCCCGCCGCCGCCGGATCCGCGCGGGGCTTTGCCCAACGGAGGCTGTTGGGCGGCGGCGAGGGGGAGGGAAGCCGGTCGTGGGGGGGCGCTGCGGTGACGAGATGCGCCGCCGCCCGAGTCGCCCTGGGGAGGACGACGCGGGGGCAAAACCGTTCCATAGGTCGAAATTGTGACAACAAGTTGGGATTCTTCACCTTCAGAATTAACACGAGAATAGTGGCACGATGCATTCTGTTCCCTACCATTATGAATTAACTAACTTGGGAAATTTTGATTGGAAAATGAAAGGGAAGAGGCCCGCCCGGAATTCAAAGGCGGGAGGGGGTGCAGATTATTTGAGAATGGAAAGGTCCGTAGCCCTTTTGTAGCTCGCCCATAGGTCTACCATTTTTTTCCTCCGCTAACTTTTGGCTCCTTGCCTTATTGGCCCACGCAACCCGAGTTTTTTTAGGAAACCGCGCGTCCAGAGTTGCATTGTTGCACATTTGAGTCAGCGCAAATAAAAAACTTCCACTAATGGCGCAATGGTGCAGTCATTTCTACAGGCTTGTATGGTTCCGAAAAAAATTGTTCCAGAAATTTCCTCGATCTTGTCCAAACCATGATGCCTCCATTATACATGGAAAAGAGCCAGACAAATGAATTGGTACGAGAAGAGTTTTGGATTTTTAGAGCAGTTACCCTTTTTGTCCTTTTTCAGTTTGTTTCACTTTGACGAGTAAATGCAAATGTATGGATGTGAAATTGTCCCTTCTCTTGCAAATAAATTCCGAATTGCTGTTGCATTTCGAAATAATGACTTCAAAACGAATCAATGGTAAAAAAAACCTATGGATAACACAAACATTGTGTGCGGTCCTAATACATACTCCCTCGGAGATGGCTCCTCTTTCATCCCCCCTCCCCTCCTCCCCTCCTCCTCGCCTCGGCAGGCCCGTCCTCAGCCCTGCCCCGTTGGCCGGCGGCCGGCCGCTCTCCTCTCCGCGTGAAGATGCTCTCCCTCTCCCCTCCCCTGTCTCCCCGTGAGTGGGGCTCTCCCCCCTTCCTCTCCGCTGCCGATGCTTGGATCTCATTTTTGGGCCCTTGTGTCTGATGAGGAGGACGCGCGGTCGTTAGCCTTCTCCCCCTGCGGTGTTGCCCTGCTCTGGGGGGGGGGGGTAGCCTGCGCCGCTCCTCGCCTTCGCAAGTTCGCTCCTGGGGGCCGGGGCCGGCCGGTGGTGGTGTCTCCGCCGGTCGACGGCTGGATCCGAGTCTCACGACGTCGGCGTAAATTTGGTAAGTTTGCTATTGCATCTCCTGATCCTGGTGTATTGGGTTGTGCTCCTGATGGGGAGCGTGGAGGCTCTCCATCTCCTTCTCCGACTACGTTTGCGGTGGCTTCTTCGCTGGTGGTGGCGACGGCGGGGGCGCTGGTCGCTCCGTGTAACCTAGATCCAGATCTCGGTGCGGTGCCCTCCGGACCGCGGGCCATGTCCCCGTGTGGGCTTGCTGGGCCTGGCGGTGTGGTGATGGCTAGTGGGCCTTCCTCCCCACGTGGGCCGCTGGTTAGTGGGCCTTCCCCCCTCCTATCCTCTCTTTTGTGGTCGATTTCCCCCCTCTCGTTTCGGTTGGCCCAGTTGGGCCCACCGCCCGGCTACCAGTCCCTCATTCTCCTTCGGCCCATTTGGCGAGTCGGGCCCAGGTGGGCACGGCTCGCTCGGGCTATTTATGGATCCCACGCGGTTCCATTCCCCCCTGCTAGGGTTTCTTGCCTCCGCCTCTGACCTGCACCGCCATCGTCTTCCCATCCGCCGCATCATTAGATCCCCCCCACCTCACCCCTCCTTCTTCCTTTTGCTGCGGTGATCTCCATGGACAAATCTAGGGGTTCTTCCTGCGAGGCGCTCTCGGGCAGCAAGCGGCGCCGCGAGGACTCCCCTGCCTCCGCAGTGGATCTGGAGCTTGAGGCTTCGCTCCACTCCAAGCTGGAGTCGGAGCAGGCGGCGCGCGAGCAGGCTGCTCATGCCCGCAAGGCCTGGGCTTCGGGTCCGGAGCGGGTGCAGCGCTCGGAGAGGGACGGTGCGACTGGATACGGCCCGCAGGGCTCTGGATCTGGTCCTTCTCCCTCTCCAGCGCTGGATCCGTGGGAGGCGGCGGTGGCCTCCGGCGGTGGGGTGTCTTCATCCTCTGCCTCCCTTCCCGTTCAGGGTGCGGGGCGTGGCTCGTCTGCCCCGTCGCGCCCCTTGCCTCCCCCGCCTCCTCGCTCGTTTGGGGCAGGATCTGGCTTTCGTCCGCCGCCTCGGTCCATCGCGGGGCCGGCGCGTCGGCCGCCTGGTCCGGCCTCGGGGGCGCCCCTCCCTCCGGGAATGGGGGATGGGATTCTTCCTCCTCCCCCGTTGCCTCAGCAACCTCGTCCCTCCTCTACCTCCCACAGCAACCCATCGGTGCTCACCTGCTTCGCTTGCCACAGGCCTGGGCACTTCCAGTCTCGCTGCACTAATCCCCCCTTCTGCTTGATCTGTCGCTCTGATGGTCACCACACGCTCAACTGCATGGCTAGGCAGAAACCTCCCGTGGTCCTCCAGTTCGGCTTGGGTCTCCCTGGATGCGCCTTCTTCGCCTTCGATGGTGACCTTCCTGTTCGGGAGGTGGCACCTGCGCTTTCCAATGCAGCAATTGTCTCGGTCAAGGACCAAAAGATCTCGCCCCAAATTCTTCTAGAAGGGCTTCGCATCTGGGATGTGGCTGGATGGGACTGGCAAGTCGTGCAGATGTCTTATTTTGATTTCTCTGTGGTGTTCCCCTCCAAAGAATGCTTGCGAATGATTGCTTCTTGCACCAGCTTCACCTTGCCTCTCAATCAACTCGTGGTTTCTGTTAAAGTGGCGTCTTACAATGGTACTGCAGTTGGCCCTCTTTCTCAAGTGTGGGTGTTGATCGATGATTTGCCTGCTGGTCTTCACTCGCCTGCTTTCCTCATGTCCTTTGGGGTGTTGATTGGGAAACCCATTGAGGTGGATGAGGATTCTTTGAACAAGGTTGGTCCTGCTAGGATGAAGGTTTGGTGTGTTGATCCTGAACGGGTGCATGGCTCTATAGATGTGTTCCCATCCCCCAATGGTATTAGGCTTCGGGTGCGGGTGGAGGGGGCGGCAGCTTTCCTAGCCCCACCTTCCCCCTCCTCCTGCTAATCCCTCGGACAAGCATGACAAGGAGGGGGATGGCTCTCTTGGTGGCCATAATCAGAGTTTTGGGTCTAACCTCCGATTCACTCAATCTGAATGGGATGGTCTGGCAGACTCCGAACTGAATTGTTTCAATCCCAAGCTCCTTTTGGTGATGCTCCTCGTGATGAATCGATGATCCCCCCTGCTGCTCAGACTGCTCCAACTGCTGTTGCTGATCTGCCAAAGGTCCCGCCTTGCTCGGCTACCCCAGTGTTTGGTGCATGCTCCAATCTTCCTGCTCGCCCTCTTTCCCCCACTCGTTCGGGGATTGAAGATCTCCCGGTCTCTCCAGCTCGCGATATGGTGGAATCCCAGCCTCTCACGAAGAAGAAATCCTCAGTGCGCAAGTTCTCGGCTAAGAGCCGGAACTCGTCGGGCTCGAAGCAATCCATGATGGGGATTTGTCGGCGTCTTGATCAAGATTTGGGCTCCATGTCCCGCTCGGGTCCCCATGTTGGTTCTCCTGCTGCGCGGTCGCCTGCTATCCGGTCTCCGGTGTCCACGGCCCGCAAAGGAAGGCGGGTGGCGCACTCTGGTGAGTCTATCCTGGAAAGGGCGGAGAAGCGGGCTGCGGCAAAGGATCTCCCTCCCCCAGGTACCTCCCCAGCCTCTTCTGTCGCTGTTTCTCCGGTTCGGGTGGTTTTACCTTCTATGTCTGATGATCATCTTTTAAATATTATGTCGGATGTGGGTGTGGTGGTTGACTCCTCTGTTGGTTCTCCTAGTTTGCTTCTTGCTATTATTCGGGCTAATGAACTGGCTCAGGCAGCCATTGCCAAAGCCAAAGAGACTGTTGCCTCGCGGGTCGAGGATGCTGGTTGTGATGCGGGGGTGGCTTCGGGTGCTGGTAGTGCCCAACCCCTTTCCAGCCTATCCAAGAGGGGCACTAATAAACATGCTAAATCCTGCATGGCCCCTTGCAGGTCGAGCCTCCGTATCAAGAATCTTTCGTATAAATGAGGGCGTTATTCTGGAATATTAGGGGGTTCGGCGCTAGGGGACGCGACCAACTTAAAGATTTGGTTCGTTCTAATTCTATTGATTTCGTGGGGCTGGTTGAAACTTTCAAGGATTCCTTCTCCCTTAATGAGCTATCTGCTATTGTGGGTATGGACAGATTTAACTAGCAGTTTTTACCTGCTTCGGGCCACTCTGGTGGGATCTTGATTGGTTCTAATAAGGATATTTTCGATTTTGTTGCTTTTGACCATGGGTTTTTTGGGCCAGTGTTGTTCTTTCTCATAAATCTATGAATACCCTTTGTGAGTTTATCGTTGTGTACGGGCCTTCAGATCACTCTCTGTCGACCCTATTCCTTAATGAACTCTCGATCAAGATTGAGTCCTGTAATTTACCGATGGTTATTGGGGGAGACTTTAATCTTCTGCGGTGCCCTCTTGACAAGAACAATGATAATTTTTCTTGGTCTTTAGCTAATGCTTTTAATGACTTCATTAGTGCTAACGCCATCCGTGAGCTTCCTCGAGGGGGGGGGCGCTTTACTTGGTCTAATCATCAGGCTAATCCTATTAGATCCGTGCTTGATCGTGTCTTCCTATGTCCCAGGTGGGATTCCTTGTTCCCTAGGTCTTCTCTTTTCGCAAAATGCATTGTCGGGTCTGATCATACCCCCCTGATTCTTGACGACGGCTCCATTTGCACTAGACCTCCGGCTAGATTTCAATTTGATGCCTCATGGTTGTCGGTGGAGGGCTTTGCTGATATGGTTGCAGCGAAAATCTCCCAATCCATCTCTTCCAACTCCCGCTCATTTGGGCCTCTGGATGATTGGTAGTCGTGCTCCTATGCCTTGCGTAAATTTCTCAGAGGTTGGTCTCGTAACCATGCGGCGGAGGATCGTCGCACCAAAGCTTTTCTACTAGGCTCTCTAACGATGGCTGGGCCGTTCGTTATAATCTTGAGGCTGCTTTAATGCAGTTGCACCTCCAGGCTGAGATTTACTGGCGCCAGCGGGGCACTCTTAATTGGACTCTTAAAGGGGACTCTCCTACAACCTATTTTTTTGCCATTGCGAACGGTAGGCGTAGGCGCTGTGATATTAATAGCCTGCTGATTAATGGTGAGCATTCTACTGATCAGTCTGTTATTATGGCTCATGTGGTGGATTTCTTTTCTTCGTTGTTAGGGGCTAAACCTCAATCGGGCTTATCTATTTCTCCCCACCTTTGGAGCTCTGGTCTTAAAATCACCCCCGAGGAGAATGCCTCCTTGATGATTCCGCTCTCTGATCAGGAAATCTGGGATGTGGTTAACTCTGCTAATCCTAATGCTGCCTCCGGGCCAGACGGCTTCTCCATTCCTTTCTTTCGGAAATTCTGGCCCCGGTTGAAACAGTTGGTGTGTAACGTTATCCAGGGTTTCTGCCTTGGTACTGTCGATATTTCTCGCCTGAATTACGCTGTTATATCCCTGATCCCTAAGGTCAAAGGTGCTGATGTTATCTCCCAATTTCGGCCTATTGCTTTGATTAACAACTTTGCCAAATTCCCGGCTAAAGGATTTGCGAATCGTTTGTCTCCGGTAGCTCATAGAGTTATTAGCCCCTATCAATCTGCTTTTATCAAAGGGTGTTTCATTCTTGACGGTATCCTTTCACTACATGAGATTGTTCATGATCTGCATGTGCGGAGAGCTAAAGCGATTATTCTTAAGTTAGACTTTGAAAAAGCGTATGACTCGGTTAGCTGGCCCTTCCTCAAGCAGGTCCTCCTTGCTAAAGGCTTCGACGATGCTTATGTTCATCGTATCATGCAGTTGGTCTCCGGTGGCCATACTGTCGTTGCTGTTAATGGCTTTGTTAGCAATTTCTTTGCGAATGGCAGGGGCCTTCGTCAAGGGGATCCGGCCTCCCCTGTTCTTTTTAACTTTGTGGCCGACGCCTTCTCTTGCATGCTCTCTAGGGCGGCCCGCTGTGGGCACATCGCTCCTGTGGTCTCCCATTTACTTCCGGAAGGTGTCTCCCATCTACAATATGTGGACGATACAATCATCTTGGTGGAGTTGGATGACGCCTGTATTGCCAATCTGAAATTCATCTTGTTGTGTTTCGAAGCCGTTTCGGGTATTAAGATTAATTTCGCCAAGAGTGAAGTTCTGGTGACGGGTGTGGATGGGGCGGAAGCCTTGCGGGTTACCAGGCTCCTTAACTGCTCTCTAGGCTCCTTCCCCTTCAAGTATTTAGGTCTTCCTATATCTCCTGGAATGCTTCATGCGAAAGATTTCGCTTCGGCGGTTGCTAAAGTGGGGAACAGGGTGCTCCCTTGGAGGGGTAGATATAATACCAATGCTGGCAAAGTGGCTCTAATCAACTCTTGCTTATCCTCTCTCCCTATGTTTCTTATGGGCTTTTATCTTCTCACGAATGGCGTGCATGCTGGCTTCGACAAACATATGGGTGCCTTCTACTGGAACTCCGCTGATAAGAAAAGGAAGTATAGGCTGGTCAAGTGGCAACTTATGTGTAAGCCTAAAAACCTTGGGGGGTTAGGCATTATTAATACTCGGGTGATGAATATCTGTTTGCTTATCAAGTGGTGGTGGAAAATTATGACTGTTGGGGCCGAGTCGTTGTGGTTTTCGATTCTTAAGGCCAAATATTTCCCTCACTCCAACCCGCTGTTTGCTTCCGCGCGGCGTGGTTCTCAGTTTTGGAAAGCTCTTGTTAAAGTTAGACCGATTTTTCTGGAGCATGTTAAGTTTTCTGTTGGTAAGGGGTCGGTTGTTCGCTTTTGGTTGGATTGGTGGTCTGGGGATGCCCCCCTAGCCGTGAGCTTTCCGGTTTTGTTTTCTTACTGTCCTAATCCGCAGATCTCCATCGCGGAGGTGGCTGCTAATAATTGGGATTTGGCTTTTCGCCGGACCCTGTCTCCTGAAGAGTTGGAAGATTGGCAAAGTCTCTTTGCCCTCTTCCCTGTGCTCTCGGAGTCGGTCGACGCGGTGATTTGGCCTCATGCGGCTTCTGGTAGATTTTCGGTTAAGTCGCTGTATTCTAGACTTATTGGTGGTACTCCTTCGGCTCGATTCTCTTGCGTTTGGAAATCCAAGGTTCCTCCTAAGATTAAGATTTTTCTCTGGCAAGCCTTCTGTGGTCTCCTCCCTACTGCTGATCAGATCAAAAAACGCAATGGGCCGGGCTCGGAATTCTGTAATTTATGTGGGGCCTTGGAAAACTCTGATCACATCTTTTTTAATTGCGTACTTGCCAAATTGGTTTGGTGCTGCGTTAGATCTTGGCTTCGGGTTCCCTGGAATCCCTCCTCTTTCTCTGAGATTCGAACCCTTGCCAAAGCCTTGGTTGGGGTCACCAAGAGGGTATTTTGGGTCGGCTTGGGAGCTCTTTGTTGGGCTCTCTGGACCATTAGAAACAAATTTACTATTGAGCATACCTTCCCATCTAAGCCTGCTGATGTTCTTTTCAAAACATGTATATTCTTGCAGCAGTGGAGATCATTGACTAAGGAGACTGATCGGGACGCCCTGGACCTGCTCATCGACAAAATTCGGGCTTCGGCTTCTCAGATCTCCGGGAGGAACCCTGTCGTCTAATCCTGGTGCTGTAGTTTGCAGAGATTAGGTCTTTCTCCTTCTCCGGCCTGTGCGCCGTGTATGGCAGTTGCGTGTATCTTTCCTGCTTTGGGTACTCTCAACCTTCTCCTTATGTGTGTGTTATCCTGTGAACTTGCGGTATCCGTGACGCTGCCTTGAGGCTTTATTTATAAAGTCGGGCCTTGGCCTTTTCTCTAAAAATAATAATACATACTCCCTCCGTTCCCAAATAATTGTCTTTCTAGCCATCTCAAATGGACTATAACATACGGATGTATGTAGACATGTTTTAGAGTGTAGATTCACTCATTTTGCTCCGTATGTAGTCACTTGTTGAAATCTCTAGAAAGACAATTATTTAGGAACGGAGGGAGTATATTACAACATAGCAAAAAACCACCTGAGGTTACACAGAAGAAATAAATTTACGAGAGAATGCAAAAAGAGGGTAACTTTCGACATGTTGATGGGCATGGAATTTCTGTGCATCAACTACGTTAGTCTACTATTCCGCAAAAAAAAAAACTACGTTAGTCTACTATGGTCCTTCCTTTTGGTAAATCTGATGAGAATAGTAGCCATGTATAGTGAATTATTAATTACCTCGTTAGTAGTACAAGTTGATTGGCCGCCTACACTTGCTCAGTTGCTCCTGTTATCTGCCGTCTTCATCAGTCAAGGCGACGTTACTGATGTAGGACGATTCACCAAAGGAACTATTTGACTCCGGTAAGCTTGATAACCTAACGTTGAAGTAGGCCGGCTGTCGGGGCTCCGGCAGCGTGAGCCCCTCGCCGCTGAGCATGGCGACGACATCGGACATGCTGGGTCGATCGTCGGCGCTGTCCTGGACGCACAACAACGCCACCTGGACGCACTTCATCAACTCCGTCACCGGGTAGTCGACCCCGAGTACCTGATCGACCATCTCGTGCCATTTCGCCTCTTGCCACAACTGGTAAGCCTGATAAAATTAACACAAGGTTTGCAGTGAGCGGGCGCCTCTTTCAGGTTATCAGCAAAAACCAAAATTGTGGTTTTCCCGTTTGCAGATGAGCGGATTTTGAGGACCAATTTTTTTTTGAGCCGAGACCGTAGAACAATTGTAATTAACGCCATATGTACTTACATATCCTGTGAGATTGAAGAACTTTCCGTACTGGTAGAAGCCTGCAGTCCTCTTCCCACTTATTATCTCCAGGAGCAAGACGCCCAAGCTGAAAACGTCGGATTTGGTGGAGAAGAGACCCTCTGAAGCATACTCTGGAGCGATGTAACCGCTGGTAAGATATATACAGAAAAACTGAAGTTCAGTCATAAGATCACCAACAAAGAGTACATTTCTACTCCTATGTGTCTTTGATTTTTGTTGGTGAGGCAGCTATGTGTAGGGCTGCAAGAAAAGCTCGAGGCTCGTGAGCTGCTCGAGATCGACTCGAATTCTGGCTCGACTCGAGATCGACTTTTTTTTTTGCGGGGGACTCGAGATTGACTTGAAAGGAAATGAGCTGAGAATGAGCACTTTACGTAGCTTGATCGAGAAACGAGCCGATCTTGAGCCAGTATTGGCTCGCTCGATTTTAGCTCGATAGCTCGATATCATATAAGTATATTAAATTTTTTTCATGTTTATTACAAAGAAATGGTTAATTTATTACCATATATGTTCTGTGCGATTTTTTCTCCATTTTACTTACTAACAAAACATGAAAGCTTAATTAAGTGCAAAGAAAATTTTGCCTCAATATGGTGCGTGATCAGCCATACATTAAATATCTTATTATTTTTGCCAAAGTTTGAGAGAAGATGCACCTTTGTTTTCTTCTCTTGCTAGTTCGTCCATGATATCTTATCTTCAGTTGAGAAAGAATAAGTCAAAATTTAGTGATTTTTTATGTTGTGGCCTATCTTATGTGAAATTTTGCCTGAATTATTTAGAAAAATATCATTTTATTTAGCTCGAAACTAGCTCGAGATCGACTCGAGATCGTTACAGACTGATCACAAGCCACCTTTTACAGCTCGACCTTGAGCCTCGTTTAATTTGAGCTCGCTCGATTTTTAGTATGAGTTGAGCTGAGCCTAGCCCAACTCGCTCGAACTCGACTCGCAGCCCTAGCTATGTGTTGTGAAATTTCATCAGGACTGTAATAACTTACTGCGTGCCGACGACCCTGGTCGTGTTGGCCTCCGTGACATTGGAGCAGAATATCCTCGCCAAACCGAAGTCCGAGATCTTGGGGTTCATGTCGCGATCCAAGAGGATGTTGCTCGCTTTTAGATCCCTGTGTATAACTCGCAAGCGGGAATGCTTGTGCATGTAAAGAAGCCCCTGCGCGATCCCATCGATTATTCGGAAGCGCCGCTCCCAGTTCAGTATCGCCCCCTTCGCACTATCTGTACAGAAAAAATTGCAACGAGACGGGTAAGCGAATAAGATCTGGCAGAAGGAGATGCGTGCATTTGAGTCTCTATCTTGTTGTGCGTGTACCGAAGATGAAGCAGTCCAAGCTTTTGTTGTGCATGTACTCGTATATGAGCATCTTCTCCTCGGCCTGGAGGCAGCAGCCCAGGAGCCTGACAAGGTTGGTGTGCTGAAGCTTGGCGATCAGCTGGATCTCGGTCTTGAATTCCATCAACCCCTGCACGGAGCACGTAGAGAGCCTCTTGATTGCGACCTCAAGCCCGCCTGGCAGTTCGCCCTGAAATACACAGCACTTACATTTTACTAGAAAAGCATTGCACCGAATGATCCATTCGTGCGTAACTATCAGAAATTCAGTATTGTGTGTGCATGCGTTACTGCGTGTAAGAGTTGGTACCCTGTAAACAGCGCCAAAGCCACCCTGGCCGAGCTTGTAGTCGTCGGAGAAGTTTCTGGTGGCGTCTGCGATCTGGTCGAAATCGTGGAGCGAGAACTCGGAGTCGCTCTCTTCGATTTTCCATAGCTTGAGCACCTGCTCCATCTCCATGGACATGGTTGGCATGTTCACCCTCCCTGATTAATTGTACACTCGTCAGATCGAGATCCAAGCAGAATTGCAGGGCAACCATTTGTGAGGAGAACATGTTGTACTTAGCTACCTCTTCTTCTTCGCCTTCTCATCCACATGAAACATGCCAAGAAGCCGCAGATGAGCACGGTCACGGGGACTGCTATCGCCACGATCCAAAGCGTGTGCGTGTTGCTGCTCCCTGCACAGACCGAATTGAACAATGTCCCAAGTTGATGAGAACAGTCTGCCATAAAATGCTAGTACACACTTGTGCAAGTGTTTTTTAACAACATTTGTTTGCTGCTAGAATTACAACAGTTAACTGTTCGAGGTAACCTCAATTTTTTTAGTCTCTGGTGACTGCACATTGGTGGTCGCTGCACGAGACATGATGAGAAGAAATTCGCATACGGAGGGCGAAACCAACGAATTTAGTGGGGCCACGATTATACTGGCCGAGTACATCAAGCTCAAGGATGCTGATTGGACCTTCCGTGCGGGTAGGGGTTCAACGACGACCCAAGCGGAGTCCAACACCGGGGTCCCGCCGGTGGAAGCTATCACATCTCAGCGTGGGGTCGACATGATGTGAACGTCCACGAAGGCAAAGCAAAGCAGCAGAAGCAAGACCAGCATTTTTGTAGATAATGATCGGACGTAGCTACTACATTTGCGCATAAACAAAGGCTGAATTTGTCGCGTACATACGTGCATGCACATATGCATCCGGATTCGACAAATTTGACAAATTTAACCTATATACGAAATCAAATCACAGAATGAACTGTCCGTGAAACTATTTCACGCGGCTGACGCGTGGCGCCTAGCTCTCAGGCGCTGCACTAGTGCAATGCCCGGGAGTTAGGCGCTGCACTAGTGCAACGCCCAGGAGCTAGGCGCTGCACTAGTGCAACGCCCCGGAGCTAGGCGCTACACTGTATAGTGTGGCGCCTAGCTCTCAGGCGCTGCACACTGATTTAGTAATTTTCTGAACACACGGGTGCGACGCTGGCCGTGTAGCGCCTATCTCTGAGACGTTGCACAGTGTAGTATGGCGCCTTCGTGTCGGGCGTCACACAAAAAGATCAGCCGCGTGAAATAGTTTCAGGGATAGTTCATTCTATGATTTGATTTCGTCTATAGGTCAAATTTGTCAAATTTGCCTTCGGATTCTGTAGGCACTAGCTAAGGTAGGCATGTGATGTGAGTGAGTGCGCGAGTCTGATCTGATACTTAGAACAAAGGTTGGCCGGTGGCCATGGCGGTGGAAATCATCAACGAAGAATTTAGGATGAAAGGTTAAATTGAATCTATCGACGCAACTAATCATCAAAGGATCTCGTGGCGCACGTGGATCGGCCTGTGGGTGTCGCTCGATCAACGGTAAAAAGCCGTGGGGTTGTGTGCAAAGAATATATCAAATCTGACCACAAAACCCAGATCTAGCTAAGCTGTCGGCCACGCCAGGGTTAGCTGGTATACTTGCTGTAAGAAAAGTCAGTGCAGTACCATTTTTCCCGCAAAAAAATCGGAAGTGGCCTACCAACTTACCAAGTGATTGGATCGGGCATCTCTAGTCAAGAGAAAAAAGGTGACTTGGATTGAGGAAATATCTACGTCGATAGGTAAGAAGGCAAGACTTCAACAGCTCCCGTCGTAAATTAGTTCATGAATGAACATATAATACTGCCGGATCCGTACGCATGGTGCACAAAACAATTCTTACGTCCATATAGGCTGATGTGCACGGCCGGCATAATCTTCTATGGACATCAAAAGTCAAGCGGGTCCTACTCGAAGGCAAGCTAGGAAATTCCCCACTGCCACACTTCTGTTAGACCTTGAAATTAATTTGCACATTGTGACGATTTTCACAGGGAATTTCTCTATGGTCCTTTTATCGTAGGCAAAAGTATTTTCTTATTGCATTGATGAACATAAACAATTTATCATCATGATTATATGTTCTTTTTTAGGGTATCATGATCATATGTTCATGAGTCATGACTACTAGAGTTAATCTTATTGTACCCCTCAAAAAAAGTTAATCTTACTGTTATAATATCGTCCAAAGAAAATAATGCACTGACCAAATCTAGTAATTTATTAATTTTCATCAATGCATATATTCAGTGGCGGAGCTTGACTGGCATAGCAGGGGTCAAATAGGCAAAGTATGAATGTTTCGAGAGGCCAAATGAGAATATTTTCTTTCATCTAAGTCCCTAAAAAATATGATGCGTTTCCTCCCTAGGTAATTCTACCCACCCTTTATTAAGAGAAAAAAGATAAGTCCAGCAAATTCAATAATTAGTTTGCACACTCAATGAGGCAATGTTTTCTTGTATTCTCGAATGACATACCAGGAACGATTCTGCTTACAAAATCTCCAAATATACGCAAATCAGAAGTGCATATATAAATAAACTCATATAAAAAAATGCATATGCACTACCGGAAGTCTAACCATCGATCATTTTCATTCTCCTCAGATCATTTTCATCCATGAACTGAAAGGATATGCAAACTCACGGCTAATACTCCACTAGCATGAAGGAGGTCACTCCGCGGAACCAAATTCAGCAACGCACAAGCTGCCTCAGTTTGTAAACGGAGCAAAACTATTTACCAACTTGGGACACTAACTAATGCAATGGACGCCATTCCAGATGAATTAAAATGGAGAATTTGCTACTGACCGGATTAAAAGAAGCGAGAGTGATTTTGCAAATGTAAAAAGCTACTCCCTAGAATGTCCTTCCTTCCAAAGTAAGTGTCGTGAAGAATTAAAACCACGACACTTATTTTGAAACTGATAGAGTACATCAAGCTAACAAAATTTTGGACTTACCTTTGGACGGATCCAGCAGCGGCGTGAGGGTCACCATGTCGCCGGTGGTCTCGAAGAAGATATCTTTCTCGTACCTGACGGCGCAGCGCACCCCAAGAATCCTCCCGCCCACCCTCGCTCAAGAACTTGGGCATCTGTTTGATGATGCCGGCGAGGCAGGCCCGGCACTGGGCCGTCGTCAGGTCCGGCGTGCACTGCGCCAGGCCGTAGACGTTGATCTTGTCCGGCGGGAAGCCGGCCTGGCCCGTGGCGTACCTGCCGCTCACGTTGCTGGCCCTGTCCGCCACCGCGTTGGCCAGGCTCGTGACCAGGCCGTCGAACGCGGGGACGTTCCCTCTGGAAACGTTGTTCATGTTCGACGCGACGCTCTCGGGCGAGTTAACGGCGCCGGCGAGGAAGTCCTGGCTGTAGAACCGGATATGGCACTGGTCGTGATAGACGGTGACGTCCTTGCTGCGGCCGCAGAGGTTCACCGCGTCCTTGAACGCCCTGGAGAGGCACGCGCCGCAGTCGTCGCCGGTGTAGTCCCAACGGCAGAGCGCCAAGCCGTACGCCGTGTCCGGCGCCCGGCCGAACGCGCCCGCGGAGAATCCGGAGGCCGAGGCGTTCTTGGGGAGCACCGCGGACATGCTGGCGAGGTTGGCCGCGAACGTGCTGTTGGGCTGGTAGAGTCCATCGGCATCGCTCGTGGGGCCGCAGAAGTGGGAGAAAGCGTTGATCACCGGCACGGCTCCTTCATCGCCGGACGCCGGTGCTGGCAACGAGCTGGCGGAAACGAGGATGAGCAAGAGGGCAAGCATGGTAGGTGCCAACTTGCTAATGGAGTAGAGGCTAAGAGTGGCACAAAAGCTTAGCTGCTCATTGGCGTTGCCCACTAGTACTTATCTAGTTGTGTTAGGCATCAACCCTGAGACTTTTTTATCTTAAGCCTGGTCATAGTGGGGAGTAACTTAGACTAGTAACATGCATATGTTACTAGTCTATGTTACTACATCTATAGTGGGTAGTAACATATATGTAGTGTCATACATCACCTCATTTATTACTTTGTAGATTCATTTTGCATTGGGAACCGCTATATGATGATAACATATTATGTTACTCTATTTGCCTCTCTCTTCATTAATTACCGGACACATCATCTTTTTTGCTTATGTGGCATGTATGTTACTACCTATGTTACTCTCACTATGTTACTCCCAATATGACCCGCCTAATACATTAGTGGGTGTACAGAAGTAAAAATATAGCACTCCGGGCTCGGGTTTAGATGAACTAAAGCTAATGGCTGGTTGCATTAGCTATGATAGCGAGGGTATGCTGGTTTTAACTCGAGGGTTGACTTTGAGTACAGGCTGCCATCGGTGTGGACATTGAATGGTGAAAAATAATAACGAAATTGCGTGCGTAACTCTTTGGACTCTACCCAGCGGCAGATGGTGTCGTTTCCGAATTGTTTACAAGGACGGGGCGAAATTGCTTGAGGGACGACACTTTACGCACGATCTGCAAACGATGTTCCTCTTCAACAGCACTAGCATCAGCTAAAAAAAGAAAAACAAATAACCTCCTGTGTGCACACTCATTCCTGGCCCTCCACGTTGGATCGTGCAGCCATCGGCTCAAATCTTGTCGTGTGTATAGCAACGCCCATCTGAATGAGAAGTTGACGTGCCACTGCCACTGGGTTTGTTATCGCAGGTGGGTCCCGTACCTTACAGCCGAATTTGGTAAATCCGGACCATATACCGTGGACGCGTCCGGGCACACATGTGAGCATCCGGATGGCCTCTTATATCTCGTGTCCGGCATCAACATATTTTAAATCCCGATTTTCAAACCCATGCAAATCCATGCACGCTCATCGTACATGTCAATGTTGTAGTAAATAACAAATGCTTGTAGCAAAAATACATAGTTTTATATAAATTTTATTTTAAGTGCACAACTCAAACATTAGCTCTTTGGTTTTTATTATGGGTCCACATATGCTTCACAAGATTATTGAGTAGCTGTGTGTGTACCTGATGATCTCGAAAATTTTGATGCATCTGCAGAAAGTTCATAAGCTGAATTGCATCTTGATTCTTTAGGATTTGAACTTGTTCTCCAGACGCTTCAAAATCATTGGTTTGCGCAACACCATCATCCTTATTGTCAACAATCATATTGTGCAAAATAACACAATATGTCATGAGCTACCACAAAGTTTCTGATTTCCATATCATTGCAGCTCCACGAACAATTCCCCAACGAGCTTGAAGCACTCTGAATGCCCTCTCCACATCCTTTCTAGCAGCCTCCTGCATTGTTGCAAAGTGGCTTCGTTTGTTGTCGTGTGCTTCAGATATGGTCTTCACAAACGCCGTCCATTGAGAATAGATGCCCATGGCAAGATAGTATCATGTGTTGTAGTCACGAGCGTTAACACTGTAGTTTTTTTTTCTTTTTCAAAAAGGGGGGATTCCCCGGCCTTTGCATCAGAACGATGCATACGGCCACATTTATAAATAAATAAAGTAGTTCAACAATGTCTTGCAAAGTGCTGCAACAAAGGATGCTGGCTCACAAAGAGCTAGCAAAATAAAACAAGGCCCAAAAGCCACAACCGACTAGCATAATAAAGAGAGATAGGTAAACTAATCACCTATCCTATTACATGACCGCCATCCAAACCGGTTGAAGATATCCCGCGCTACCATCTCCCACCAGGCAGATCCAGTAACCAAACACGCCCTGGCCCCCGTCGGAGTGAGTAATGACCACGCACGGATTAGCGCAGTAGCTCGGAATAAAACCTGCAAAAAATGAATAGTTGTTGTTCTGTTAAAAGCCAAGTCATTTCTGTAGTTCCAAATTGCCCATAACAACGCACATGCTCCCACTCGAATTTGTCTAGCTGTTTCGGCCTCTATACCAACCAGCCACGTTCCAAAAAACGATCTGACCGAATTCGGAGGAGTAATGTTAAAGGCAATTTGCACCGAGCGCCACAACACCCTTGCCATCGGGCAATCAAAGAAAAGATGCTTGATAGTTTCATCCCGATCACAGAAACTACACCTAGTAGAACCTGTCCAGTTGTGCTTAATCAAATTATCTTTCGTTAGAACGACTTGTTTATGTACAAACCACATAAACACTTTGATTTTCAGAGGAACCTTAACTTTCCAAACGTGTTTGGAACTAGGAATAACACTAGAGTTGATGACATCAATGTACATCGACTTGACTGTGAATTCACCAGATTTAGTAAGCTTCCAACACAACTGATCGGGCTGATGAGTAAGCTGAACCTCCATTAGTCTACTCACCAGATGAATCCAAGCCTCCCACCGGTCACCCACAAGCACCCTCCTAAATTGGATGTTAAGAGGAGAAAATTGCAAACTCGTTGCAACCAGAGCATCCCGTCGCTGCACAATACGATAAAGCGCCGGATACTGGAGTGCCAGCGGTGCATCACCTAGCCAAGTATCCTCCCAGAAACGAGTGTTATTGCCATCACCGACAATAAACTTTGTTCTATTAAAGAAAGTAGCTTTGACCCTCATTAGCCCCTTCCAGAAAGGCGAATCAGTGGGTCGAGCTGTCACCTGCGACAAGGTCTTAGAGTACAGATACTTGTTACGAAGAATCTGCGCCCAAGTTGCCTCAGTCTCGGCAGATAACTTATAAAGCCACTTACTGAGAAGGCATCTGTTCTTAACTTCAAGGTTCTCAACCCCAAGACCCCCTTGGTCTTTTGGTCGGCAGATGACATCCCATTTGGCTAGACGGTACTTTCTCTTAGTTTCATCGCTCTGCCAGAAGAAACGTGACCGATAGAAGTCCAGCCTTTTCCTAACTCCAAGTGGTACTTCAAAAAGGATAAAAGAAACATAGGCAAACTCGTGAGCACCGAATTAATGAGAATCAATCGGCCTCCATACGACATTAGTTTGCCCTTCCAGCAGCTCAGTTTCTTCTCAAACCTATCCTCGAAACACTTCCATTCGTTGTTAGTCAACTTACGATGGTGAATGGGGATACCTAGGTAAGTGAACGTAAGAGTTCCCAAATCGCAACCAAACAGTTGCTTGTATGCATCTTGTTCCTCTTTGGCTCTACCAAAACAGAACAACTCGCTTTTATGGAAGTTGATCTTCAGACTGGACAATTGCTCAAAAAGGCACAAAACCAGCTTCATATTTCTCGCCTTAACCAAGTCGTGCTCCATAAAGATGATTGTATCATCGGCGTACTGCAGAATGGACACACCACCATCGACAAGATGAGGCACCAAGCCACCTACTTGCCCTGCCTCCTTTGCCCTTCCTATCAAGATTGCCAACATATCAACAACAATGTTGAAGAGGATAGGAGACATTGGATCACCTTGCCTCAGGCCCTTGTGTGTCTGGAAATAATTCCCCATTACAAAGCCTCCTGGACACCGGAGAGCGTTGAAGCACGTTCATGTCGTTGTCAGAACCCAATATTCCAAAGAAAGCATGCCAAATCCATAAGTCATATGATGCCACTGCTTTCAATATGATGGTGGCCTCTTTGGTGTGAGCTTGATACATTTCTCACAAACCTTTGGGACGGTTTTTCCATTGCCAATACTTGCAATCAATTGATCCGAGCATTTCTAGAAACTCTCTGGCCTCTCCAATAGCCAATAATTTTTCAGTGCCCTCCACATTTGATTCTTTCAGATACTCTGCTCCAAACACCTACACCACGTCGCAGGCAAACTTTACAGTAGTCTTTGGCATGTGCTCTTCCCCAGCCTGACCATCTCACTAACGACATCTACGGCAGTACCAAGTGCAAGCATCCTCAGACCAGACGCGCATTTCTGCTTAGAACAGAAAAATAGTTGGCCGTACCAATCACTTGTGAGCTTGAAGTAGTCATCGTGTGCCTCTAGTCCCTCTACAATTCGCAAAAATAATGGTTTCTGCATGCAAAAACGGTGATGAACCATGGATCATTCGGGAAAGTTTGGTTCGAAGCAAAGTAGTCCTTCTGCAGTAGCCGTGCTCCGAAGACCCTACCCCGATTGATCACTCTTCTCCGTTTGATTGAGCCCTTGAAGTTGAGATATGCTCCACCCACCGTTCCATATTCTCTTGCATGCTCATGTCCATTTCTCCATTCGAATCTGACGAATCGAAGGACTCATCTTGAATCATTTGATCAAGCTCCGTCGGTCCATACTCCTCGTCTGACGAAGCATCCAAATTCATCACTTTCCCTTAAAAAATCACAAAAAATCAGACGAACAATGCGTTGAACAAATAGAGTGCAAGGGGCAGCCCAAGAGTAGCCAGACGTACCGCGATGGCGTCCGGGTCCACGATGACGTCCCTGACGACGAGGACGGAAGAGAGGAGTGTTGCACCGGTGCTGGTGGCACAAACACTCGGAACAGCTGTGGAGTGCGCACGGCAACGAAGCTGCGAGACGGACGTCATAGAGGAGGAAGAAGAGTGAAGGGAGCAAATGGATCCGGTAGGTCGAGGGATGAATTTGATGCAATTTGTTGTGGGGTAGGGCTGTCGGGTCCAACGTAACAGACGTCAAATAATATTGAGGCACACAAAATTCACGGAATACGTTTCATAATTCATAAAACATTTGTGTTGGCGTACCTCAAAAAGAAAATTGTGGTTAGTAGACCAAATACTGTAAATCTAGGTCCAAAACAGGGCAGGTTTCTGCCCTGTTTTATGAAAAAAGACTAGACTTGTGCATACGGGACCGGCTACCGTTCAGTTGACTGAAAATAAAATTTGGGTCAGTCGCCTGACCCATACTTGTTTCAGTCGACCTTGCCGGCAACAACGTGTGCACATTGCACTTATCGAGCCTCATACTCATGCATGTGCACGTTGCATGTCACCCTACGGCTTAAATTTTGTCAACTGCGCTGGCCGCATGGAGGTGTACTTATCGGGTCGAGAGCAAGTGAAAGCCATGCACGCCCACGGCTCCAACTTAGAGCCTCCAAGCTAACTGGCCCATACCTTCTTCACGCTTAGATGACTTAGACTTCTTCACATTGATTAACACTATACCGTCCTGCTCCCATAGTACTCCTTCCGTTTCAAAATAAGTGTCTTAAGCTTAGTACAAATTTATACTAGAGTTAGAACAAGTTGAGACACTTATTTTGGGACGGATGAAGTAGTTCCTAGAAGCACATATATACATAAGCTAGCTTCGCATGTCGGCCGGCTAGCTATGCAACCACACGTAGCTATGTCACTCCGGCGAGCGGCTCCTGTCTCGTTGGTTAAAATGTTAAACATCACCACAGTTAGGAGTGCTTCTTTAAAAATGCTACATACACAGAGAGCTTGTTACTGATCATATTTACATCCGAAAAATGGAAAAAACACATAAAACAAAAAATGACAGAAAATTGCAGCTTTTCATAAAATGGAAAAATAACCATATAGTAGTGCAATTTTTAGACAGTGGTACGAATCATACACACATTGCATAAATAAAAATTGTAATGGGGGCTATTATTTGATAGGCGCCTAGTTTTTTTGGGCATTCAGTCAAATTGTCTCCACTACCCGATCAAGATCCAAAGGCCCATCCGCCTTCTTTCCCCTATACTAACACTACCCCCCCCCCCCCCCCCCACACACACACTAAAAGAAAGTAAGTTTTCTAGATAAGAATGAATTAGTGACATTGGTATTACCCTTTAAGAAAAAGAAGCTAAAAACAGTGAAAGATGTACACAAATTTTGCGATGTTTTATAATATGCAAGAATAAGCATATAATGCTGGATTTTTTTTTGCAAAAAACAAGTTTTCTAAGAAGGAATAAATTAGTGGCATTGGTATTACCTTAAAGAAGAAACAAAAAAAATCAAAATAATCAACATAATGAAGTTTTCTATGGAAGAATAAATTAGTGCCATTGGTATTACCCTTTAACAAGAAAGAAAATAAAACAAAATAAAAGCTAAAACAAAATCAAAATAGGGAAGTTCACTAATTAAGAATGAATTAGTGGTGTTGGTATTACCATTTAAGCATTTTTATAAAAAAACATATCAAACAATGACTAAATTTACACACAAAATAAGCACTTTTCCGTAATGTGCAAGAATAAGCATACAATAGTGGAATTTTCACAAAAAGGAATTTCACAAGAAGTGATGAATCAGTACCATAGATATTACTTTAAAGAATAAATAAAATAAAATAACAACTAAAATAAAATCAAAATAAAAAATTATAAGAAAAAATGAATTAGTGACATTGGTATTACCCTTTAAGAAGAAAGAAAATGAAATAAAAAATGAAGCACAACCAAAATAGTGAGGTTTACTAAGATGGAATTAATTAGTTACATACACATTACCCTTAAAGAAGAAAGTCAATTTAAGAAAAATCAAAAGAAAATAAAAACAATGAATTTTTCTAAAAAAGAATTAATGACATTGCTAATACACTTTAGGAAGAAAGAAAATGAAAAAACAAATAATAATAAAAATTGCACACAATTTACACATAAATTACGATATTTTCTAATATGCAAGAATATGCATAAAATAGTGAAATTTTTGCCATAAAGGAAATTTCCTAAGAAAAAAATGAATTAGTGGCACTTGTCTTACGTTTAAATAAGAAATAAATTAAGCTAAAACTAAATGGAAAATAAAATAATGAAGTTTTTCTAAGAAAGAACGAGTTAGAAGCCTTAGTAATACCCTTTAGGAAGAAATAAACTAAAATAAAAACTAAATCAAAATCAAAATCAAAATAGTGAAGCTTTCAAAGAAAGAATTAATTAGTGGCATTGGTATTACCTTTTAAGAAGAAAGGAAACAAAAAAAATAAAAACTTTAGAATTTGCACACAATTTACGCAGAAATTGCACTTATTATAGTATGCAAGAATAAGTATATAATAGTAGAATTCTCACAAAAAGAAAGTTTCCTAAGAAAGAATGAAATAGTGACATTGATATTACCATTAAAAAATAAAAGGAAACAAATACTAAATCAAAAACGAAATAATGAAGTTTTGTAAGGAAAAATGAATTAATGGTTTTGGTATTACTCTTCAGAAAAAATATATGAAATAACTACTAAAACAAAATCAAAATAATAAATTTTTTAAGTAAGAATGAATTAGTTGCATTGATATTATCCTTTAAGAAGAAAGAAATTATAAAATAATCAGACAATAACAAAATTTACACACAATATATACAAAACATTGTGCTTTCAAGAATATGCATGTGGTAGTGGAATTTTCACAGAAAATACAATTATAATGAAACTGCAATATTTTAGTAGTATGTAAGAAATAAGCACATAATAGTGCATTTTTCACAGAATTACAACCTAACATCCAAAATATACTATAAAAACCGACAAAAAAACAGAACCAAAAAATGCACAGAAACAATCTAATAAGAATACGCGTAACAGGTTTCAGCCCAACAAGAAATCGACTGACCCAAAATTAGGGTCAATCAAAAAACATCCAGCCCAACTCAACAGAAAGAAAAAACAACTAGCACACATCTTGGAGCAGCAATCAATGGTTAAAAACTTGACTGACCCAAAAGCTAAAACTCAGTCAGCTGACATGTAGCTAAAGCGTGTGCATACCTAGTTTCTGAAAAATGCTTCCAGAATATACACATCGTCAATGGTGGGAGGTCAAAAAAAAGTTGACCTTCAAATGAAAGTGATAAACCAGTCTCTAACCTGCATTTTCCCTACTCCTTTAGGGCAACCTGCAATTTTCTTCCGCATCCGTCCATAAGCAGGGGGACTAGCCCACGGACACGGATATGGAAAGTCGTCATCCAAATGTAGCTTGTATATGTCCGCCAGCATATTCAAAATCTAAATGTACACTGATCCAGACAACACGCTGGATCACACCCGCGCCGGATCGCATCCCCAATCACAACCAAAAATAGGCAAATATGCTTAGTTTTTACATGCCTGAATCCAAAATAACATCTTAGCGTCCTCCGCATTGGCAGCATTCTTCATCCTATTTCCCTCGAGCGCAGCCTTCTTCTCATCGAGCGCCACCTTCCTCTCTTCGATCATGGTCCTCCTCTCTTCAAGCTTGATCTTCTTCTCTGTCACCTCCATCAACTGCTTGAACCTCTCCGTCTTCCTCTCCTCCTTGATGTCCGAGCGTCTCACACATGCCTCCTCCTTCTTTGCAAAGATATCCTTGAACCTCTCTGTCAGCTTGGCCGCCCCACCTTCTCGCTTTGCACTCTCCTCCTCCCACTTTGCGCCCCGTAAATTTCTTCTAACCTTTTTTGAGGTTCTTGGGCTGGGTTGGTAGGGTCAACAGTTTCTTCTTCATTGGCTTGGGCGGCGGTCTTGGCAATGAAAAGGTTCCACTTCGGTTGCCCATTCAACTTCAACCAACAATGCATGACGGTGAAGGACTTCTTCTACAATTTTTTGCACCCCACACAATCACGAGTAGGCTAAAAAGTGAAACAATGCATATCTGTCTAGTGAGCAACAAAACAAAACATGTCTGGCTAGTGATCAAGAAAACTAAAGCATAATCGGCTAGTGATCAACTTACTTGCTCGGTGATTTGTGCACCGCTAGGCCACGTGCGAGGAGGCGCTTCAAGTGCCCGCAATACTTGGAGATGGCCTCCTGAATGGTGTACCATTGATGGTTAGGAAACTTTCACTCACGATTGCGGATCAACTTGTCGGAGTAGGGCGAGAAATGCTTCTGCTCACGGAATCATATGTGAATGTTCCTCCAAAAGGATTTGCCTTTTTGCTTCGTGCCATGGAAGTGATTGAGGCCACTGGCCAACCATGCATCGCACATCAGCTCGTCCTCCCGCATGTTGAAGCTTTCTCCTTTACCCATCTTCTTCGGATCACCGGCTGTATCATCCGAATCATCACCGTCACAGTCCTCCTCCTCCCCCTTCGGATGCTAATCTCCGGCGGCTAAATGTTGTTGTTGTTGTGTGCCATCCCCAGTCTGGGTGTAGGACTGTTGCATGGCCGTCTGTATGTAGGACTGCTCCAGATGGTAGTTGCTGGATTGGGTGGGATCCGAATCTTCCACCTGCCCATCCTCATAGCCCCCTCCTCCTTGCTCGCCTCCATTGCGGATGATATTGAGCATTGATACGTCTCCAACGTATCTATAATTTTTGATTGTTCCATGCTATTATATTACCCGTTTTGGATGTTTATGGGCTTTACTTTACACTTTTATATCATTTTTGGGACTAACCTACTAACCGGAGGCCCAACCCGAATTGCTGTTTTTTTTGCCTATTTCAGTGCTTCGAAGAAAAGGAATATCCAACAAAGTCCAAACGGAATGAAACCTTCGGGAGCGACCATTTTGGAACAAACGCAATCCAGGGGACTTGGAGTGGACATCAAGAAACAGAGGAGGCGGCCATGAGGGTGCCCGACGCGCCCCCTAGGGGTGGGCGCGCCTCCCACCCTCGTGGGCCCCTTGAGCGTCCACCGACCTACTTCTTCCTCCTATATAAATGAAGGAAATATGCCCTAGAGGCAATAATAAAGTTATTATTTATTTCCTTATTTCATGATAAATGTTTATTATTCATGCTAGAGTTGTATTAACCGGAAACATAATACATGTGTGAATACATAGACAAACATAGTGTCACTAGTATGCCTCTACTTGACTAGCTCGTGAATCAAAGATGGTTAAGTTTCCTAGCCATAGACATGAGTTGTCATTTGATTAACGGGATCACATCATTAGGAGAATGATGTGATTGACATGACCCATTTCGTTAGCCTAGCACTTGATCGTTTAGTATGTTGCTATTGCTTTCTTCATGACTTATACATGTTCCTGTAACTATGAGATTATGCAACTCCCGTTTGCCAGAGGAACACTTTGGGTGCTACCAAACGTCACAACGTAACTGGGTGATTATAAAGGAGTACTACAGGTGTCTCCAAAGGTACATGTTGGGTTGGCGTATTTCGAGATTAGGTTTTGTCACTTCGATTGTCGGAGAGGTATCTCTGGGCCCTCTCGGTAATGCACATCACTATAAGCCTTGCAAGCAATGTAGCTAATGAGTTAGTTACGGAATGATGCATTACGTAACGAGTAAAGAGACTTGCCGGTAACGAGATTGAACTAGGTATTGAGATACCGACGATCGAATCTCGGGCAAGTAACATACCGATGACAAAGGGAACAACGTATGTTGTTATGCGGTTTGACCGATAAAGATCTTCGTAGAATATGTAGGAGCCAATATGAGCATCCAGGTTCCGCTATTGGTTATTGACCGAGAATAGTTATAGGTCATGTCTACATAGTTCTCGAACCCGTAGGGTCCGCACGCTTAAGGTTTCGATGACAATTATATTATGAGTTTATGAGTTTTGATGTACCGAAGGAGTTCGGAGTCCCGGATGAGATCGGGGACATGACGAGGAGTCTCGAAATGGTCGAGACGTAAAGATCGATATATTGGACGACTATATTCGGAGTTCAGAAAGGTTCCGAGTGATTCGGGTATTTTTCGGAGTGCCGGAGAGTTACTAGAATTCGCCGGGGAGTATATGGGCCTTATTGGGCTTTAGGGGAAAGAGAGAGGAGAGGTTGGGCGCCCCCCAAGGCCTAGTCCGAATTGGACTAGGGGGAGGGGTTGCGCCCCCTCCTTCCTTCTCTTCTCTTCCCCCTTTCCTTGACTCCTACTCCTACTACTTGGAAGGGGGGGGAGAGAATCCTACTCCCGATGGGAGTAGGACTCCTCCTTGGTGCGCCTCCTCCTAGGCCGGCCACTCCCTCCCTTGCTCCTTTATATACGGGGGCAGGGGGGCACCCCATGACACACAAGTTGATCTTCGTGATCGTTCCTTAGCCGTGTGCGGTGCCCCCCTCCACCATATTCCACCTCGGTCATATCGTCGTGGAGTTTAGGCGAAGCCCTGCGCCGGTAGAACATCATCATCGTCACCACGCCGTCGTGCTAACGGAACTCATCCCCGACACTTTGCTGGATCGGAGTCCGGGGATCGTCATCGAGCTGAACGTGTGCTGAACTCGGAGGTGCCGTACGTTCGGTACTTGGATCGTTCGGATCGTGAAGACGTACGACTACATCAACCGCGTTGTCATAACGCTTCCGCTTATGGTCTACGAGGGTACGTGGACATCACTCTCCCCTCTCATTGCTATGCATCACCATGATCTTGCGTGTGCGTAGGAATTTTTTTGAAATTACTACGTTCCCCAACAGTGGCATCCGAGCCAGGTTTTATGCATAGATGTCATATGCACGAGTAGAACACAAGTGAGTTGTGGGCGATACAAGTCATACTGCTTACCAGCATGTCATACTTTGGTTCGGCGGTATTGTGAGATGAAGCGGCCCGGACCGACATTACGCGTACGCTTATGCGAGACTGGTTTCACCGTTACGAGCACTCGTGCTTAAAGGTGGCTGGCGGGTGTCTGTCTCTCTCACTTTAGCTGAATCGAGTGTGGCTACGCCCGGTCCTTGCGAAGGTTAAAACAACACTAACTTGACGAACTATCGTTGTGGTTTTGATGCGTAGGTAAGAACGGTTCTTGCTCAGCCCGTAGCAGCCACGTAAAATTTGCAACAACAAAGTAGAGGACGTCTAACTTGTTTTTGCAGGGCATGTTGTGATGTGATATGGTCAAGACGTGATGCTATATTTTATTGTATGAGATGATCATGTTTTGTAACCGAAGTTATCGGCAACTGGCAGGAGCCATATGGTTGTCGCTTTATTGTATGAAATGCAAACGCCCTGTAATTGCTTTACTTTATCACTAAGCGGTAGCGATAGTCGTAGAAGCAATAGATGGCGTAACGACAACGATGCTACGATGGAGATCAAGGTGTCGCGCCGGTGATGATGGTGATCACGACGGTGCTTCGAAGATGGAGATCACAAGCACAAGATGATGATGGCCATATCATATCACTTATATTGATTGCATGTGATGTTTATCCTTTATGCATCTTATCTTGCTTTGATTGACGGTAGCATTTTAAGATGATCTCTCACTAAATTATCAAGAAGTGTTCTCCCTGAGTATGCACCGTTGCGAAAGTTCTTCGTGCTGAGACACCACGTGATGATCGGGTGTGATAGGCTCTACGTTCAAATACAACGGGTGCAAAACAGTTGCACATGCGGAATACTCAGGTTAAACTTGACGAGCCTAGCATATAACAGATATGGCCTCGGAACACGGAGACCGAAAGGTCGAGCGTGAATCATATAGTAGATATGATCAACATATTGATGTTCACCATTGAAACTACTCCATCTCACGTGACGATCGGACATGGTGTAGTTGATATGGATCACGTAATCACTTAGAGGATTAGAGGGATGTCTATCTAAGTGGGAGTTCTTAGTAATATGATTAATTGAACTTAAATTTATCATGAACTTAGTCCTGGTAGTATTTTGCAAATTATGTTGTAGATCAATAGCTTGCGTTGTTGCTTTCATATGTTTATTTTGATATGTTCCTAGAGAAAATTGTGTTGAAAGATGTTAGTAGCAATGATGCGGATTGGATCCGTGATCTGAGGTTTATCCTCATTGTTGCACAGAAGAATTATGTCCTTAATGCACCGCTAGGCAACAGACCTATTGCAGGAGCAGATGCAGACGTTATGAACGTTTGGCTAGCTCAATATGATGACTACTTGATAGTTTAGTGCACCATGCTTAACGGCTTAGAATCGGGACTTCAAAGATGTTTTGAACGTCATGGACCATATGAGATGTTCCAGGAATTGAAGTTAATATTTCAAGCAAATACCCGAGTTGAGAGATATGAAGTCTCCAACAAGTTCTATAGCTAAAAGATGGAGGAGAATCGCTCAACTAGTGAGCATGTGCTCAGATTGTCTGGGTACTTCAATCACTTGAATTAAGTGGGAGTTAATATTCCAGATAAGATAGTGATTGGCAGAATTCTCTAGTCACCATCACTAAGTTACTAGAACTTTGTGATGAACTATAGTACGCAAGGGATGACGAAAACGATTCCCGAGCTCTTCGTGATGTTGAAATCGATGAAGGTAGAAATCAACAAAGAGCATCAAGTGTTGATGATTGACAAGATCACTAGTTTCAAGAAAAGGGCAAAGGGAAAGAAAGGGAACTTCAACTAGAATGGCAAGCAAGTTGTCACTCCCGTGAAGAAGACCAAAGCTGGACCAAAGCCTAATGAGTGCTTACACTGCAAAGGGAATGGTCACTGGAAGCGGAAATGCCCTGAATATTTGGTGGATAAGAAGGATGGCAAAGTGAACAAGGGTATATTTGATATACAGGTTATTGATGTGTACCTTAGTAGTGTTTATAGTAGCCCCTGAGTATTTGATACTTGTTCGGTTGCTAATATTAGTAACTAGAAACAGGAGTTACAGAATAAACAGAGACTAGTTGAGGGTGAAGTGACGATGAGTGTTGGAAGTAGTTCCAAGATTGATATGATCATCATCGCACACTCCCTATACTTTCAGGATTAGTGTTAAACCTAAATAAATGTTATTTGGTGTTTGCGTTGAGCATGAATATGATTTGATCATGTTTATTGCGATATGGTTTTTCATTTAAAGTTAGAGAATAAGTTGTTATTCTATTTACATGAATAAGACCTTCGATGGTTATACACCCAATGAAAATAGTTTGTTGGATCTCGATCGTAGTGATACACATATTCATAATATTGATGCCAAAAGATGCAAAGTTAATAATGATAGTGCAACTTATTTGTGGCACTGCCATTTGGGTCATATCGGTGTAAAGCGCATGAAGAAACTCCATAAAGATGGATTTTCGGAATCACTTGGTTATGAATCATTTGATGCTTGCGAACCGTGCTTTTTGGGCAAGATGACTAAAACTTCGTTCTCCGGAACAATGGAACAAGCTACTGACTTATTGGAGATAATACATACCGATGTATGCGATCCAATGAGTGTTGATGCTCGTGGCAAGTATCGTTATTTTCTGACCTTCACAAGATGATTTGAGCAGATATGGGTATATCTACTTGATGAAACATAAGTCTGAAATAGTTGAAAGGTTCAAAGAATTTTAGAGTGAAGTGGAAAAATCATCGTAACAAGAAAATAAAGTTTCTGCAATCTGTTCGCGGAGACGAATATTTGACTTACGAGTTTGGTCTTCAATTAAAACAATGTGGAATAGTTTCATAGCTCACGCCACCTGGAACACCACAACGTTATGGTGTGTCCGAATGTCGTAACCGCACTTTATTGGATATGGTGCGATCTATGATGTCTCTTACTGATTTACCACTATTGTTTTGGGGTTATGCAATAGAGACAGTTGCATTCACGTTAAAAGGGCACCATCTAAATCCATTGAGACGACACCGTATGAACTATGGTTTAGCAGTAAACCCAAGTTGTCGTTTCTTAAAGTTTGGGGCTACGATGCTTATGTGAAAAAGTTTCATCCTGATAAGCTCAAACCCAAATCGGAGAAGTGCGTCTTCATAGAATACCCAAAGGAAACTGTTGGGTACACTTTCTATCACAGATCCGAAGGCAAGATATTCGTTGCTAAAATGGATCCTTTCTAGAGAAGGAGTTTCTCTCGAAAGAAGTGAGTGGGAGGAAATTAGAGCTTGATAAGGTAATTGTACCTTCTCCCGAATTGGAAAGTAGTTTATCACAGAAATCAGTTCTAGTGATTCATACACCAATTAGTGAGGAAGCTAATGATAATGATCATGAAACTTCAGATCAAGTTACTACCGAACCTCGTAGGTCTACCAGAGTAAGATCCGCACCAGAGTGGTACGGTAATCTTATTCTGAAAGTCATGTTACTTGACCATGGCAAACCTACGAACTATGAGAAAGCGATGATGAGCCCAAATTCCGCAAAATGGCTTGAGGCCATGAAATCTAAGATGGGATCCATGTATGAGAACAAAGTGTGGACTTTGGTGGACTTGCCCGATGATCGGCAAGCCATAGAAAATAAGTGGATCTTCAAGAGGAAGACGGACGCTGATAGTAGTGTTACTATCTACAAAGCTAGACTTGTTGAAAAAGGTTTTTTGACAAAGTTCAAGGTGTTGAATACAATGAGATTTTCTCACTCGTATCGATGCTTAAGAGTCTGTCTGAATCATATTAGCAATTGCCACATTTTATGAAATTTGGCAAATGGATGTCAAAACTACATTCCTTAATGGATTTATTAAAGAAGAGTTGTATATGATACAACCAGAAGGTTTTGTCAATCCTAAAAGTGCTAACAAAATGTGCAAGCTCCAGCAATCCATCTATGGACTGGTGCAAGCATCTCAGAGTTGGAATATACACTTTGATAAGTTGATCAAATCATATAGTATTATACAGACTTGTGGTGAAGCCTGTATTTACAAGAAAGTGAGTGGGAGCTCTGTAGCATTTCTGATACTATATGTAGATGACATATTGTTGATCAGAAATGATATAGAATTTCTGGATAGCATAAAGGGATACTTGAATAAAAGTTTTTCAATGAAAGACCTCGGTGAAGCTGCTTACACATTGAGCGTCAAGATCTATATAGATAGATCAAGACACTTGATAAGATTTTTCAATGAGTACATACCTTGATAAATTTTTGAAATAGTTCAAAATAGAACAGTCAAAGAAGGAGTTCTTGCCTGTGTTGCAAAGGTGTGAAATTGAGTAAGACTCAAATCCCGACCACGGCAGAAAATAGAAAAGAGAATGAAAGTCATTCCCTATGCCTCAGTCATAGGTTCTATGCTATGTACCAGACCTATTGTATACCTTGCTCTTTATTTGGCAAGGGAGTACAATAGCGATCTAGGAGTAGATCACTGGACATTGGTCAAGAATATCCTTAGTGAGGACTAAGGAAATATTTCTCGATTATGGAGGTGATAAAAGAGCCCGTCGTAAAGAGTTACATCGGTGCAAGCTTTCACACCGATCCAGATGACTCTAAGTCTCAATCTGGATACATACTGAAAGTGGGAGCAATTAGCTAGAGTAGCTCCGTGTAGAGCATTGTAGACATAGAATATTTGCAAAATACATGCGGCTCTGAATGTGACAGAACCGTTGACTAAGCTTCTCTCACGAGCAAAACATGATCATACCTTTGTACTCTTTGGGTGTTAATCACATAGCAATGTGAACTAGATTATTGACTCTAGTAAACCCTTTGGGTGTTGGTCACATGAAGATGTGAACTATGGGTGTTAATCATATACAGATATGAATATTGGTATTAAATCACATGGCGATGTGAACTAGATTATTGACTCTAGTGCAAGTGGGAGACTGAAGGAAATATGCCCTAGAGGCAATAATAAAGTTATTATTTATTTCCTTATTTCATGATAAATGTTTATTATTCATGCTAGAATTGTATTAACCGGAAACATAATACATGTGTGAATACATAGACAAACATAGTGTCACTAGTATGCCTCTACTTGACTAGCTCGTGAATCAAAGATGGTTAAGTTTCCTAGCCATAGACATGAGTTGTCATTTGATTAACGGGATCACATCATTAGGAGAATGATGTGATTGACATGACCCATTCCGTTAGCCTAGCACTTGATCGTTTAGTATGTTGCTATTGCTTTCTTCATGACTTATACATGTTCCTGTAACTATGAGATTATGCAACTCCCGTTTGCCGGAGGAACACTTTGGGTGCTACCAAACGTCACAACGTAACTGGGTGATTATAAAGGAGTACTACAGGTGTCTCCAAAGGTACATGTTGGGTTGGCGTATTTCGAGATTAGGTTTTGTCACTCCGATTGTCGGAGAGGTATCTCTGGGCCCTCTCGGTAATGCACATCACTATAAGCCTTGCAAGCAATGTAGCTAATGAGTTAGTTACGGAATGATGCATTACGTAACGAGTAAAGAGACTTGCCGGTAACGAGATTGAACTAGGTATTGAGATACCGACGATCGAATCTCGGGCAAGTAACATACCGATGACAAAGGGAACAACGTATGTTGTTATGCGGTTTGACCGATAAAGATCTTTGTAGAATATGCAGGAGCCAATATGAGCATCCAGGTTCCGCTATTGGTTATTGACCGAGAATAGTTCTAGGTCATGTCTACATAGTTCTCGAACCCGTAGGGTCCGCACGCTTAAGGTTTCGATGACAGTTATATTATGAGTTTATGAGTTTTGATGTACCGAAGGAGTTCGGAGTCCCGGATGAGATCGGGGACATGACGAGGAGTCTCGAAATGGTCGAGACGTAAAGATCGATATATTGGACGACTATATTCGGAGTTCGTAAAGGTTCCGAGTGATTCGGGTATTTTTCGGAGTGCCGGAGAGTTACTGGAATTCGCCGGGGAGTATATGGGCCTTATTGGGCTTTAGGGGAAAGAGAGAGGAGAGGTTGGGAGCCCCCCAAGGCCTAGTCCGAATTGGACTAGGGGGAGGGGCTGCGCCCCCTCCTTCCTTCTCTTCTCTTCCCCCTTTCCTTGACTCCTACTCCTACTACTTGGAAGGCGGGGAATCCTACTCCCGGTGGGAGTAGGACTCCTCCTTGGTGCGCCTCCTCCTAGGCCGGCCACCCCTCCCTTGCTCCTTTATATAAGGGGGCAGGGGGGCACCCCATAACACACAAGTTGATCTTCGTGATCGTTCCTTAGCCGTGTGCGGTGCCCTCCTCCACCATATTCCACCTCGGTCATATCGTCGCGGAGTTTAGGCGAAGCCCTGCGCCGGTAGAACATCATCATCGTCACCACGCCGTCGTGCTGATGGAACTCATCCCTGACACTTTGCTGGATCGGAGTCCGGGGATCGTCATCGAGCTGAACGTGTGCTGAACTCAGAGGTGCCGTACGTTCGGTACTTGGATCGGTCGGATCGTGAAGACGTACGACTACATCAACCGCGTTGTCATAACGCTTCCGCTTACGGTCTACGAGGGTACATGGACATCACTCTCCCCTCTCGTTGCTATGCATCACCATGATCGTGCGTGTGCGTAGGAATTTTTTTGAAATGACTACGTTCCCCAACAATAAACCCACGTACCCCGAAAACATCCAGGAGCACAACGAAAACCTAATTCCACCGCCACAACCTTTTGTATCCGCGAGATCCCATCTTGGAGCCTTCGTCGGTGCTCCGCCAGAGGGGGAATCGATCATGGAGGGCATCTACATCATCTCCAAGGCCTCTCCGATGAGTTGTGAGTAGTTTATCACAGACCTTCGGGTCCATAATTATTAGCTAGATGGCTTATTCTCTCTCTTTGATTCTCAATACAAAGTTCTCCTCGATCTTCTTGGAGATCTATTCGATGTAACTCTTTTTGCGGTGTGTTTGTCGAGATTCGATGAATTGTGGGTTTATGATCAAGTTTATCTATGAGAAATATTTGAATCTCCTTTGAATTCTTTTATGTGTTATTAAGTTATCTTTGCAAGTCTCTTTGAATTATCAGTTTGGTTTGGCCTACTAGATTGATCTTTCTTGCAATGGTAGAAGTGTTTAGCTTTGGGTTCAATCTTGTGGTGTCCTTTCCCAATGACAGCAGGGGCAGCAAGGCACGTATTGTATTGTTGCCATCGAGGATAAAAAGATGGGGTTTGTATCATATTGCATGAGTTTATCCCTCACATCATGTCATCTTTCTTAATGCGTTACTCTGTTCTTATGAACTTAATACTCCAGATGCAGGCAGGAGTCGGTCGATGTTTGGAGTAATAGTAGTAGATGCAGGCAGGAGTCGGTCTACTTGTCACGTACGTGATGCCTATATACATGATCATGCCTAGATAATCTCATAACTATGCGCTTTTCTATCAATTGCTCAACAGTAATTTGTTCACCCACCATAATACTTATGCTATCTTGAGAGAAGCCACTAGTGAAACCTATGGCCCCCGGGTCTATCTTTTATCATATAAGTTTTCAATCTACTTTTATTTGCATCTTTACTTTTCCATCTATATCATAAAAATACCAAAAATATTTATCTTATCATATTGTCTCTATCAAATATCACTTTTGCAAGTGGTCGTGAAGGGATTGACAACCCCTTTATTGCGTTGGTTGCGAGGTTCTTGTTTGTTTGTGTAGGTGCGTGGGACTTTTGAGGAGCCTCCTACTGTATTGATACCTTGGTTCTCAAAAATTGAGGGAAATACTTACGCTACTTTGCTGCATCACCCTTTCCTCTTCAAGGAAAACCAACGCAAGCTCAAGATGTAGGAAGAAGGATTTCTGGCGCCGTTGCCGGGGAGGTCTTCGCTCAAGTCAAGACATACCAAGTACCCATCACAAACTCATCTCCCTCGCATTACATTATTTGCCATTTGCCTCTCGTTTTCCTCTCCCCCACTTCACCCTTGCCATTTTATTCGCCCTTCTTTCATTCGATCTTATGTTTGCTTGTGCCTTGCTAAAAATCTATTGATATGGATCCACTTAAAGTGTTCTGCTTGGATCATCTTCGATCCTTATGCGCTCGTGCTGAAACCCCAACTAGCCTAGTTGATGGGAAATCTTTAGATGAACATGCTCATTTTGTGCGTCACTGTTTGTCTGAAAAAGGGAGACTCTTATGGGATCAAATAAACAGATTGGTTTGTTATGCTTGGAATATTTGTGAAATTTATGATTTTACTTGTTGCTATAAGAACCTAAAAAACACCTTCCCTACCTATGTGAGTTTAATGAAAATGAAATCTTATCTTCTTATGCAAAGGGTGTTTATAGTCACTATGATATCAAACAAATTGAATAATTTGTTGCTTTTAAGGATGCTTATGAAGTTGCTTCTTTGATTGAAAAGTATGATATTACTCTCCACGAATCTGAAAATTTTGGCATACTTAAATATTGCTATGAAAACTATGCTCATAATTCTATGTCAAGGAATTTATTGAGAGAATGACTATTGCTTTGGAAGAAAATAATGATATGCATGAATCTATAGATAATGATTCTGATGATTTGATTGAAATATCCCTTGATGAACATGATGCTTGATATTCTTGTGGCCATGATGCCAATATTTATGAAGATGAATCTGCTATTGTTCCTTATGTTAAACATGAGATCGTTGCTATTGCACCCATACTTGGTAGTTCCTTCAATAAAAAGCATGATTGCAATGATTTTACTATAAATTCTCTTGATGTCAATTGTGCTAATAATATGCAAAAACCCTAAGCTTGGGGATGCTAGTTTTGCTATGACTACTATTTGTTGCAATGATCATGATTGGGGTGATTCTTCTTATGATCTTGAAAATTTGTTTAAGCTCTTTGATGAATATGAGATTGATAATAGTGTTTGCAATAATATTGAAAGTGGGTTTGGAAGAGTGTCAACTTTAGATCCCACATATTTGGATAATGTTCAATCTTATGGTATTGTTGATAAAAGTGGGTTTGGAGAGGTCATGACTTTAGTTTATGTTAATCCCACTATTTTGGAAGAGCGTCAACTTTGCATGCATGTGGATCGTGTTGAAAATATTTTATGTGATAGCTATTTTGTTGAATTTACTTATTATCCCACATGTAATTATTATGAGAGAGGAAAATACGATTGTAGAAATTTTCATGTTACTAAATTACCTCTCGTTTTGTTGAGATTGCTATTGTTTCTTTCCGCTTCCTTGCATATGCTAGATCTTGCTTGCTATGATAATTTGTTTTCCTATAAGATGCCTATGCATAGGAAGTATGTTAGACTTAGATGTCTTTGTCATGTGTTTCATTATGCTCTCTTTGTGCTTCAATTCTTGTCTTTCATGTGAGCATCATTGAAATTATCAATGCCTAGCTAGGGGCGTTAAACGATAGCGCTTGTTGGGAGGCAACCTAATTTTATTTTTGTTCCTGTTTAGTAATAAATATTTCATCTAGCTTCTGTTTAGATGTGTTTTCATGTTTTAATTAGTGTTTGTGCCAAGTAGAACCTATAGGATAACCTACGGTGATAGTTAATTTGATTCTGCTGAAAAACAGAAACTTTTGCGCGCACGAAAATAATTTTAGTAATTCACAGAAACGTGCTTTTGCGTTGATTCTTTTTTCTGTATATCAATAGACAAATTTCCCAAGACTTCCTAGTTTGGTAGGAGTTTTAGAGTTCCAGAAGTATCCGAGAGTTACAGATTGCTACAGACTGCTCTGTTTTTGACAGATTCTGTTTTTCGTGTGTTGTTTGCTTATTTTGATGCATCTATGGCTAGTATCAAGGGGTATAAACCATAGAGAAGTTGGAATACAGTAATTTTAACACCAATATAAATAAATAATGAGTTCATTATAGTACCTTATGTGGTGGTTTTTCTTTCTTGTACTAACGGAGCTTATGAGATTTCCTGTTAAGTTTTGTGTTGTGAAGTTTTCAAGTTTTGGGTAAAGATTTGATTGACTATGGAATAAGGAGTGGCAAGAGCCTAAATTGGGGATGCACATGGCACCCCAAAATATTCAAGGATAACCAAAAGCCTAAGCTTGGGGATGCCCCGGAAGGCATCCCCTCTTTCGTCTTCGTCTATCGGTAACTTTACTTGGAGCTATATTTTTATTCGCCACATGATATGTGTTTTGCTTGAAGCGTCTTGTATGATATTAGTCTTTGCTTTTTATATTACCACAACCATCCTTGCTGTACACAACTTTTGGGAGAAGCCCACTTGATTTAGAATTTATTAGAATACTCTATGTGCTTCACTTATATCTTTTGAGCTAGATAATTTTTGCTCTAGTGCTTCAGTTATACCTTTTAGAGCACGACAGTGGCTTAATTTTTGTAGAAATTGTTGATATCTCATGCTTAACTTATATTATTTAGAGAGTCTTTTAGAACGACATGATATTTTCTATGGTTATAAAATTGGTCCTAGAATGATGGGCATCCAAGTTGGGTATAATAAAAAGTATCATAGGAAGTGAATTGGATGCTATGATCAATTTGATACTTGATAATTGTTTTGAGATATAGAGGTGGTGATATTAGAGTCATGCTAGTTGGGTAATTGTGAATTTAAAGAATACTTGTGTTGAAGTTTGCGATTCCCGTAGCATGCACGCATGGTGAACCGCTTTGTGATGAAGTTGGAGCACAATTTTATTTATTGATTGTGTTCCTTATGAGTGGCGGTCGGGGACGAGCGATGGCCTTTTCCTACCAATCTATCCCCCTAGGAGCATGCACGTAGTGCTTTGGTTTCAATGGCTTATAGATTTTTGCAATAAGTATATGAGTTCTTTATGACTAATGTTGAGTCCATGGATTATATGCACTCTCACCCTTCCACCATTGCTAGCCTCTCATGTGCCGCGCAAATTTCGCCGGTACCATACACCCACCATATACCTTCCTCAAAACAGCCACAATACCTACCTATTATGGCATTTCCATAGCCATCCTGAGATATATTGCCATGCAACTTTTCACCGTTCCGTTTATTATGACACGCATCATCATTGTCCTATTGCTTTTGCATGATCATGTAGTTGACATCTTATTTGTGGCAAGGCCACCTTCATAATAATTCATACATGTCACTCTTGATTCATTGCATATCCCGGTACACCGCGGGAGGCATTCATATAGAGTCATATCTTGTTCTAAGTATCGAGTTGTAATCTTGAGTTGTGAGTAAATAAAAGTGTGATGATCTTCATTATTAGAGCATTGTCCCAAGTGAGGAAAGGATGATGGAGACTATGATTCCCCCATAAGTCAGGATGAGACTTCGAACTTTATAAAAAAAGAGAAAGGCCAAATAAAAAAAGAAAGGCCAAATAAAAAAATGAGAGAAAAAGAGAGAAGGGACAATGCTACTATCCTTTTTACCACACTTGTGCTTCAAAGTAGCACCATGATCTTCATGATAGAGAGTCTCCTATGTTGTCACTTTCATATACTAGTGGGAATTTTTCATTATAGAACTTGGCTTGTATATTCCAATGATGGGCTTCCTCAAAATTCCCTAAGTCTTCATGAGAAAGCCAGTTGGTTGCACACCCACTTAGTTTCTTTTGTTGAGCTTTCATGCATTTATAGCTCTAGTGCATCCATTGCATGGCAATCCCTACTCACTCACATTGATATCTATTAATGGGCATCTCCATAGCCCGTTGATACGCCTAGTTGATGTGAGACTATCTTACTCCTTTTTTGTCTTCTCCACAACCACCATTCTATTCCACATATAGTGCTATGTCCATGGCTCACGCTCATGTATTGCGTGAAAGTTGAAAAAGTTTGAGATTACTAAAGTATGAAACAATTGCTTGGCTTGTCATCGGGGTTGTGCATGATTAAATACTTTGTGTGATGAAGATAGAGCAACAACCAGACTATATGATTTTGTAGGGATAACTTTCTTTAGCCATGCTATTTTGAGAAGACATGATTGCTTTGATTAGTATGCTTGAAGTATTAATATTTCTTATGTCAATATGAACTTTTATTTTGAGTCATTTGGATCTGAACATTCATGCCACAATAAAGAAAATTACATTGAGAATTATGCTAGGTAACATTCCACATCAACAATTCTGTTTTTATCATTTACCTACTCAAGGACGAGCAGGAATTAAGCTTGGGGATGCTTGATACGTCTCCAACGTATCTATAATTTTTGATTGTTCCGTGCTATTATATTACTCATTTTGGATGTTTATGGGCTTTACTTTACACTTTTATATCATTTTTGGGACTAACCTACTAACCGGAGGCCCAGCCCGAATTGCTGTTTTTTTTGCCTATTTTAGTGTTTCGAAGAAAAGGAATATCAAACGGAGTCCAAACGGAGTGAAACCTTCGGGAGCGATCTTTTTCGAATAAACGCAATCCAGGGGACTTGGAGTGGACGTCAAGCAACAGAGGAGGAGGCCACGAGGGTGTCCGGCACGCCCCCTAGGGGTGGGCATGCCCCCACCCTTGTGGGCCCCTCGAGCGTCCACCGACCTACTTCTTCCTCCTATATATACCCACGTACCCCGAAAACATCCAGGAGCACCACGAAAACATAATTCCACCGCTGCAACCTTCTGTATCCGCGAGATCCCATCTTGGAGCCTTCGTGGCGCTCCGCCGGAGGGGGAATCGATCATGGAGGGCCTCTACGTCATCTCCAAGGCCTCTCCAATGAGTTGTGAGTAGTTTACCACAGACCTTCGGGTCCATAGTTATTAGCTAGATTGCTTCTTCTCTCTCTTTGATTCTCAATACGAAGTTCTCCTCGATCTTCTTGGAGATCTATTCGATGTAACTCTTTTTTGCGGTGTGTTTGTCGAGATCCGATGAATTGTGGGTCTATGATCAAGTTTATCTATGAGAAATATTTGAATCTCCTCTGAATTCTTTTATGTGTGATTAAGTTATCTTTGCAAGTCTCTTCGAATTATCAGTTTGGTTTAGCCTACTAGATTGATCTTTCTTACAATGGGAGAAGTGTTTAGCTTTAGGTTCAATCTTGCGGTGTCCTTTCCCAGTGACAGCAGGGGCAGCAAGGCACGTATTGTATTGTTGCCATCGAGGATAAAAAATTGGGTTTATATCATATTGCATGAGTTTATCCTTCTACATCATGTTATCTTTCTTAATGCGTTACTCTGTTCTTATGAACTTAATACTCTAGATGCAGGCAGGAGTCGGTCGATGTGTGGAGTAATAGTAGTAGATGCAGGCAGGAGTCGGTCTACTTGTCACGGACGTGATGCCTATATACATGATCATGCCTAGATAATCTCATAACTAAGCGCTTTTCTGTCAATTGCTCGACAGTAATTTGTTCACCCACCATAATACTTATGCTATCTTGAGAGAAGCCACTAGTGAAACCTATGGCCCCCGGGTCTATCTTTTATCATATAAGTTTTCAATCTACTTTTATTTGCATCTTTACTTTTCCATCTATATCATAAAAATACCAAAAATATTTATCTTATCATATTATCTCTATCAGATCTCACTTTCGCAAGTGGCCTGAAGGGATTGACAACCCCTTTATTGCGTTGGTTGCGAGGTTCTTGTTTGTTTGTGTAGGTGCATGGGACTTTTGAGGAGCCTCCTACTGGATTGATACGTTGGTTCTCAAAAACTAAGGGAAATACTTACGCTACTTTGCTGCATCACCCTTTCCTCTTCAAGGAAAACCAACGCAAGCTCAAGACGTAGCAAGCATCACCTTGTTCGCGTTGTACGCCGGCTCCCCCGCCCTCGGCATTGCAGCAAACAGCGTGCGGGCACCCATCTGCTCCCCGCCCGCCATCCTCGCCCGGACGAGTGGCGGTGAAGAATACTCGGAGAAGAGCGACACCATGTTAACATCGACGATGTAAGGAACCGTGCCGACGGAGGTTGCGAGCTGATTGGCGGCATAGTAGTATAAAGGCTTGTAAGGCTCCGGCCATGGCACCGTCTGTATTGTGGGCGCACCCATCTGGCAGCGTCCGCCACGGTCTTGCCGACTGGCTCATCCGCCACGCCCTCCACGCCACCACCAGGCCCACCGGCGGTGAGCCGTTTCTTCAGCTACTCTTCCTTTGTGGCCTTCGCTTTGACGCGACGATTTTGCCACGTCTCCGAGCTGATCTTCCGGGCGAGTGTGATGCCCGGTTCCTCCGGCACCTCCGTCGGCTCCATCTTCAACAGGATCTCCGATTGTTCCATGCATCGGCGGCGGAGTGAAGGAGAGGGCAAAAGAGCGGGAATTGGGCGGAGAGGTGCGGGGAGTGGAAGAAGAGAGTGGGGGATTTTAGCACAGAAAGAGTGCGGGATGCTACAAAAGTGCGGGCTCGACCTTCCTTTTGGGCGGGCCAGGGGCGAAGAGCGACGTTTCGTGTGTCTGGACCCTCACAAAACTCCCCACGTTTGTTTCTGGTTTGCGGGAGAAATCATGTCTGGATCGCCCCACGGACCGACACAAGTCGGCGTTGGATGATTTTCGCGGTCCGAACAGCATGGTCCAGACGGTTGCGGGAGATTTGTGGGTCGGCGTTCGAGATGCCCTTAGTAACCGTACGTGCCGGCTGGTTCTAGTCTTTGTTTCAGACATTAAATGTACGGTTATACTCCCCCATTTACAAATATAAGATGTTTAAACATTTTTCTGAATCCGATGTATATAGATATGTTTTAGTATGTTTGTTCATTCATTTTAGTTCATATATAGTCCATATTAATATCCAAAACATTTTTTATTTATGAATGGAGGGAGTATTTCATAAGTATCATATCTATTTCTAAATATCTAATAGTGTCAAAAAAAATCTTATATTTTGATACAGAGGAAGTATTTAAGAATAGAAGGTGTACTTGCGATCTTCATGACCTACCTCGGATCTGAAATCTAGAGGTTTTTCTTCAAGGAATGGAAGCAGCCAATTTAGCATTGGCGCAGTTTAAAGCCACTTGTTGCTGTCTACAGATAATCACAAATAAATAAGTAGGTCTCTGATGCATATGGAGCTAGGTCCATCATTGGTCGTGCACACATCGATCTGTTGCTAGATTTGGATGCTGGTTCCTACTTGTTGCTTGCAGAAATTTCCAACTTGCAACTGCTGAACCGTGCACACAGGTGCTATACACGGCTGTTTTCAATCGGCATAACGTGCACTCCAAACTATTGCTACATTTCTTAAACCGAACATCCCAATTAGAAGCCATTTCACTTGTTCCCGACATTCATACCATTGCAATTAGATCATATGCTGATTGATTCCGATAAATTTTTTAACATAACTTTTACTTTCAACGATAACAAACATGCCAGTTGGTGTAGGGTGGGACCCTATGGGGAGATCTTTCACGAATTGGAGGGGGAATCCCCAAGAACAAGATGAACAAAAGAGGGAAAACAAGAGGAACACTCAAGAACAAGTCAAATCACACATCCACTAGACAATCAAACACATAAGATCTACAAGGTACAAGAACAATCAAAGGGAAATAAGATACATGGTAGAGTTCATCCCAAATCCTATGAAGGAGATGAGGGCTTGATGATCTAGATACATCCTTCCCTCAACGGGGTCTTCATCCACTAGGGATCTTCTCCAATGGAGGTCTTGAACTCCATGGGAGTGGTCTCTCTCTCAAGAGGAGGAGGTAGGAGCAAAGCTCACCTAAGAATGAGCTATCACTTTCTAACCCTAGACATAGCCCTAGGTACGGCTTATATAGTCTTGGGGTCGAAGTAGGAGAAGAGGGGCTCGGATTGGGGATCACAGTCGTCCATCCAGATGAGCCCGTGTGCACGGAGTAAGTTGGGCCCGTGCGCACGGGGTGCTCCAGCGCCAACTCTCTGAGTAGTCCGTGCACACGGGTTCTTCGAGGCCCGTCGGCACGGGGTCTCCTGGGAGGTGCAGAGTTGATCTTGTTGCACTCCTTCTTCCTCATTGTGGCCTTGTGGTCCTTCTCCAACTCCTTTGGGGTGTTCCTCACCAGCTTGTGGTCGTCGGTCTTCGTATCTAAGGACACATAGAGCACTTTGGCGAGGTAGCAAGCAAGTCCAATGGATATTCATGATATTCTCGAAGAAGAGCGGGTTCACCTTAATTCCAATGGCATATGTTCGAGGTCTCGTCATATGTCCTCTTGGGGTATGGAGAGTAGTCGGAGTGTACATGGGGATGAACGTGGGATGCTCCGCATCATCTCCCCCCTTGGGAAAGATCCGACCTCGGATCGTGATCCTCATCACCATGGAAACGGTTGTCGTGGATGGACTTGTAGTTGGATGAAGTTGAAGACATGGCGCAATCCAAGTAGTCCAAGGTGTCACCGGAGTGATAGACATGCAAAAAGAGCAAACACAAGCAACACTCGGAAATATAATGGTTAGCGCACACAAAGTGTCCATCATGTAAGAATGAGTCCGTGCGGCAAGATTGGTCGTGACAAAGCGCATGAAGCTTATCAAGATGATCTAGAATGAGATGCAAAGTATTCATGGGAGGACATGCAATCATTGTGCACAGAAATGTGTTGTAAATATGATCAATGCAACCACAGTGCAAAATGATGTCATAGTGAGACGGTTTATCAATAGCATGAATATGGCAATGGATGCTCAACATGTGTATGTTATCATGCAATTGATGGTGGACAATATGATCATGATGTATGAATATGCCATCAAGGTAGATCACAACAAATTTGCTAAGGAAGTGCACAAGCTCATATATCATAGATGACATGGAAATAGATGCAACAAGACAAGCATAATGTGAGTCAATCCATGCATGGGGTGCACACTTGTGGTGAGTATGATATGTCCATCGAGCATGACATGTATGAGCACAATCAACAAATTTGGAGGTATTGGTGTACCAAAGCTCGATGTCGAGGCATGAGTGGAGTTCCGAAGGTGCATCCAATGAGTGCGAGCGCTCCTCAATGTGAAGGTCCATGTAGCCAATCTCCAATGTCGCTCCTCCGTTCACGAGATGTATCATGTAGATAACAAGAAGGAAACAACAATGAAAGAGTGACCCATCCAATATGCGTATTTGAGGATGGCTCAAAGAGAAGGAGTTCACCTCAAGAAAGTTCCCAAAGATGTTGGAGTCGTACATCATGTATGCCTTCACATAACCAATGTGTCACATAACGGCACCGCCTTGTGTATCCTCCAAAATGAAAGGACATGATAAACACTCGGAAAAACAAATGAGGTTAGCGGAAATGCAAAACCTATCATTCAAGTGGTAAGATACCCAACAAGTGTATGCATCAAGCTCATCATAAGAAGGTACAAGGGAGCATTTCATAGTATGGAGGCATATGATGCAAGAACAACCAAATACAAGAGGCTCAAGTAAAGAAGCATGTATCACAAGTAAGGTGTCAAAGTCTCCAAGATCAAAAAGCATAGTATGGTTGCACTCAATACAAGTGGATATGAAAGAGGCAACTAATAGACACAAGAGACAATGATCAAGATATATCATGTGAGAGGCATGAGCATATATGTCATCAACCCAAGAAAGTAAGTAATAGTGGAACATGGGTGATGCAACATAGCGAGCAATCATAGCAATCAAGTCAAGCAAGCTAGTAGTGCGAGGATGCAACATACTAGGAGGAATCATGGCAAGCATGTCATGTGTGCAAATAGTGGGCATGAATAATGCACATGACATATCACAAGCATGAAAGCAAGATATGAGTAAAATAGCATGAATGTATTGGCGAGAGGCCATATGTGAATAGCAATGGGGCATCATTACTCTCCCAACACAACAAGCATCAATAGCATGGGGCACATGATAAACATGGCAAAAGCAACGAGGATCTCCACCAAGCATGCAAATACACATAGGAATATCATAATGGTGAATCATGGGTAGATACAAACAAGGGTCACAATTGCATGGCAAAGGCATAGAAGCAAGCATAGCATGAAAAGTGAACATGGTAAAATGAGCATAAGGTGACAAGTGGTAAATGGCCCATAGCCGTGTGAGAGCCAAGTAGAAGAGATGCGCGTAGTCCTTGCGTGAATGGAATAGTGGTAAGGATAGTCCACGGGATCCCAAAGCATCGTTGCTCTCAAGAGCTTGTTTCGTCAACTCGTGGGATTGAGAGGTTGACGAGTATACATGAGTACCTACACAAAACAAAGACAAAGGAAAAATTGTGTGTGCGTGGTAGATGTACACATCATCCATCATGATGCGCACGTGCATGTGTCGGTGAGCACAAAATAGCCAATGCTCAAATAAATGAGATGCGTGATATAGAAACATGTCATCCATCATGAGAGGTTTGTTATTATGTATAGCATAATGGAGACTCAAATTGTGTAATGCATCATGAGAAATATCTAGAGCATTGCTATTCATGGAATGCATAAGGTGTACACTATCATGGGAATCATGCAAAGTATGAAATGCATCAAGATCTCCTAATATGTATGAGGAAACTATGGGGTCTCCTCATGAGCATGAGTAGCAACATCACATGGAGAATATTGACAACATCCAAAACAATGCATATTTGGAGCAATGTGATCATGGCATGGCATAGTAGATGAATTGCGAAAATCATGTAAAGGAAGCATGGCAATATCATCACAAGAGAAGCAAAAGCCAATGACCATCATCTCGTCATCTATGCCATAAGTGCAAATGGGATTTATTTTAATGGGGCATGCATAGTTACTATGTTGAGATTGAAATGATGCAATATGGGAGATCTCACTCATAGCATATGACAAGTTCAATGGATTGTCAAAAATGATGTGACCAATAGAATTTTCACATGATATCCTATGGAGCATAGCATCACAACTAGGCACCTCAACATGCTCATCATCATATTCATCATAAATAGGTAAGTTAAGGCATGACGAGGTTTCACTAGCATGAAGCATGGTAATAGGTGGGTCAACATCATGGGAGCAATCGATGTCAAGAGAGTCCACTAGTGGGACAAGAGAAGCACCATCACCTATGGCACCTTTGGAGCATAGCTCATGTGTTGTGGGTGAGGTGTTGAAGATCGTCTCGTTGTCATCTTCATCTTGATGGAACCATGTGGGAGGTGCATCATCGTCCACCATGGCCATCATTTTTTCCATTGGAGGGATGGAGTCATCGAGGATAGGCATGTCGTCATGTAGGAGACCTAGCACCAAAGAAGAAAACACACTAAGAGTAGAGGTTAAGTCGTTAGAAATCATAGTGGCCTCACATGCCGTGTCAACTACCTCACTCTCTAAGTGTTGTGTCTCATTTACTCCCTCAAGGATGCACTCATTCATATGGTTGGTGGAGTCACTCATATGGCGCTCAACCTCACATAGGATGTGTGGCATGCTCTCATGTGTGGGGCTAGTGGTGGTCACACTCATCTATCATAGGAAATGCTCTCAATGTCATATATGGTGGAGTCACTCATCTCACTCATGGGGTGGTGGCTCTCCTCACATGACAAATGGGGCATCTCAACATATGTGGGTGTTGGAGAGATGTAGGTGCAAATGTCTCCATGCTCAACTCCTATCGCCGTGGTCGAAGGGGATGGCCCTTGCTCGACCTTCTTGTCGCCGTCTTGGTGTTGGAGGCCCATATGATGTGGCCCCTCGTAGCTCGTCTCCACGACCGAAGGGAGTTTCCCATGCTCGGCCATCGTCCTTGAGGGGCTTCCGAAGATTGAAGTGTCGCCCTCGCTCGTAGGTCGTCGCCTTGGACTTGATGAAGTTGTTGTAGGCGTACTCGTGGGAAGTAGGCGAAGATGCCGTACGTCCAAAGGCGAAGATGCCTTGATACCACTTGGCGAAGATGCCAAAGTGGCTGGTGCAGCCGTAGCGCCGTCTTGGTGGTGGTCGTCTCGCGGTCTTCTTTTGTGCTCTTGAAGCTTGCACTTGTCGTGAAGTAGAGCTTGTTGGGACTTGTGCATTTGCGCTTGTGGAGCATCTTCATGATGATGATGTCGTTGTCGTGCTTGAGCTCGTAGTAGATGTCGTTCGTCGTCATCGTGCACATGATGCTTGGATGTGACTTGCCCTTCATGACGATGTTGATCACGAACGTGATGGTGGTCGCCATGTAGATGTGGACGAGGACAATTTGCACTTGCATCGTGGCCGCGCTCCGAAGACTTGTGGCTTGAATGTCGCCGCTTTGAAGATGACGAAGGGGAAGAAGACTTGATCAAGGTTCTAATCTCCTCCATCCTTGCATCTTGCTCCTCTTTATGTGCGGAAAGCTTCTTGTCGATGTAGTCCCTTTTCCTTGCTTTGGAGTGACGAATGTTGATGGAGATGTTCTCGATGCGCTCTCGCAATCTTGATTGTGCGCCTTGCATTTGTCGTTGTAGATCGAAGATGGACGCTTTGGTGATGTAGTTGTTCACGCCATCGTTGTTGTCGTAGACCAGAGAGGAAATGCCTTGCCTATCCATCACAAGACTCAAGCAAAGGTGAGTAGGAAATGAGATAAACAATACCAAGCTACCTTTTCCCAAAGTTGAGGATGTATCTTGTATCACTCAATGTGAAATGAAAGAATAATGTGAAATGAAAGAATAGTGGAATTGGTACCGGACTTGTTCACTCACACCGACAAGTAAAAGCTTATGGTAGAGCTTGGTGAGGATAGTGGCACAAAAATTTGATGCAAAATGTTAGCAAGAGTCAATAATGTTGGAAAAGATTCACAAATTTGCAAGTGAAACAAGTAGACCAATATCAAATGTGGTACACAGAAGCACACACACGAATAGATAAATGGGGTCGTGCAACCAAGGAATGAGCACAAAATGTGGAATCCACGAAAAATGCTCATGTTGCACAACTCAAGAGAGACGCTAGCACGATTGCTCAATAGGCGGATACGACACTTGTGCACAACCTATAAGATGCAAAATGGATAAACTTCTATCCCAAGTATGCTATGTGTATGATGTTCCCGATGTTCTTCTCAAGGTGATCCAAGATGATCGGATATGACAATCTTATGTGCAATGGGGTATGATGCTATGGCACTTGCTTACAAGCTTCTTTGCTCTTTTTCTTTTTTTCTTAAAAGCTTTATTTCTTTTTTTCTATGGCCACTTTTGCACAATGCACAAACCAAGATAGCAATTGCGTATATGCGGGAACAAACTTGTGACACGGGATATGATACTAATATATGCACCACGATGATATGGTATGTATGCAATGGGAAGTATGATCACTAATGTGCACAAGTAACGTTGCCGGCAATACTCAAATGGCTAGTCTCGATAGGCAAGTAACGCAAAATAGGCTAGGGGTTAACAATGCAATTGCAAGGGGAATATACAATGGTGTCGTCGAGGTTACCGTCCTTTGCGATGATGAGTGGCGGTGTTCTTGATGTAGATACCAAGATGATGTAGACCCGTCCCTAAGTAGTCGAAACACCTTAAGAAACGGTAAAAAACCGCAAACTCAAAATCTCCAAAGGTAAATGTCAAATGGTGGTAGCGGAAATGGCAATGTGGAAGTGGTGGTGGTGGTTGGTGAAGAAGCAACCATCCCTAAGTAGCCGAAACACCTTAGGAGACTCAAATCACTACTCAAACAACCACTAATGGTATGGTGAACAAAATGGGTTAGGTTGCGGAAGTCGGTGGTGGCTATGCGGATGATATTGTGGAGGGCCTAGGCAAACTTGCCAAAATTCTGAAATTTTGGTGGAGTCAAATGGTGTTGGTGCCTATGTAGGTGGATGGGGGATGTCAATAGCTACTCAACGAGCTAAAGAACGCGAAAATCGGACTCCGGATGTGGAAGTTATGGGCAAAACGGTGAACTGCTCACGGCTGACCTGGGGAGGTCGTGCGCACGGGGTAGGAGCCCGTGGGCACGGGGTCCCGTGCGCACGGTACACACAACAAGGGCACGGGGTCACCTGGGACACACGGGTTTGGCGGATTTCTTCCCGATCTAGGCTCCAAATGGATGGATCTCGTTGCTGGGGTTTGGTTGGGGGGAAGGGGTGGTATGGGAGGGTGGGACGTCGAAGGGACAGCGGCAGAAATGCACTGGAAGGGCCGTGCGCACGGGGTCTGTCTGGCCCGTGTGCACAGGGGCCCGTGTGCACGGGGTCCCGATGGCCCGTGTGCACGGGGTCCTCGAGGAGCGGACGAATAGCTGTGGATCCGTGGCAAATCTCGAATCTGAGGTCAAAATCGAAGGATGGAAGGTAGGGGAAGGTGGTAGAGGGGTGGATCTACTTGCTAAACACCAAATCCATGGATCAAATCCAACAAAATCTCATCAAACCAACAAATCACAAAAAATTTTGGTATGGCTCTTTTTGTGGGGATTTTCAAAATTGGGCAAGAACAAGCAAAATTAGGCTAGAAAACTAAGAGGGAGGCTCCAATTTCGTGAGAAACCTGGCTCTGATACCAAGATGGTGTAGGGTGGGACCCTATGGGGAGATCTTTCACGAATTGGAGGGGGAATCCCCAAGAACAAGATGAACAAAAGAGGGAAAACAAGAGGAACACTCAAGAACAAGTCAAATCACACATCCACTAGACAATCAAACACACAAGATCCACAAGGTACATGAACAATCAAAGGGAAATAAGATACATGGTAGAGTTCATCCCAAATCCTATGAAGGAGATGAGGGCTTGATGATCTAGATACATCCTTCCCTCAACGGGGTCTTCATCCACTAGGGATCTTCTCCAATGGAGGTCTCGAACTCCATGGGAGTGGTCTCTCTCTCTCAAGAGGAGGAGGTAGGAGCAAAGCTCACCTAAGAATGAGCTATCACTTTGCTAACCCTAAACATAGCCCTAGGTACGGCTTATATAGTCTTGGGGTCGAAGTAGGAGAGGAGGGGCTCGGATTGGGGATCACAACCGTCCATCCTGATGAGCCCGCGCGCACGAGGTAAGTTGGGCCCGTGCGCACGGGGGTCCCGTGGGCACGGTACAGGCCCGTGCGCACGGGGTGATCCAGCGCCAACTCTCTGAGTAGTCCGTGCGCACGGGGTCTTCGAGGCCCGTGGGCACGGGGTCGCCTGGGAGGTGCAGAGTTGATCTTGTTGCACTCCTTCTTCCTCCTTGTGGCCTTGTGGTCCTTCTCCAACTCCTTTGGGGTGTTCCTCACCAGCTTGTGGTCGTCGGTCTTCGTATCTAAGGACACATAGAGCACTTTGGTGAGGTAGCAAGAAAGTCCAATGGATACTCATGATATTCTCGAAGAAGAGCGGGTTCACCTTAATTCCAATGGCGTATGTTCGAGGTCTCGTCATATGTCCTCTTGGGGTATGGAGAGTAGTCGGAGTGTACATGGGGATGAATGTGGGATGCTCTGCATCACCAGTTAAAAAAAAGAACGGGAACCAACCGAAGATTCCTCTCCCCTGTCGCGCCGTGCCTGTGCCGGTATCCACTCCAGCTCTAGCGGCCACCTCCTCCTAGCCGGCATGGCGAGTCGCGTCCAACTCTCTGGCTCCCCATCCGGCAGTTCGTGCCCCCCTCTGCTGCGGGCCTCACGCACTCCCTCCCTCCGCCGCGGGCGGCGAACTCCCCTCCACCTCGGTTGCGCTCCCTCATCATAGCCCCACCACCACCACCACCACCACCGTAGGGCGTTCCGGCGCTAGATCTGGGTGTGGCGCCATGGTAGCAGGTCCGGGGCCGGAAGGAGCGCCAGGTGGATGGCTACCGCCCAAGGCCGTCGTGCTCACCTCCCGCCCGCCGTGCTCTGCTTTTCCCGCATCGCTCCATGGATGCTACTACAACTGCGGCAAGGATGACAGGCACATCTCGCGGCACTGCACCAACCCAACCAAGTGCGTCCAATGTGGGGGGCGCAACCACACCTCCCACGGCTGCACCCGTCTACGGAGCCCCTCCGATTCGCCGCCCCCGCGGCCCGCCCCCGTTCTGCGTCTGCGCGCGCTGGCCGCGTCCTCGACTCCCCTGCTGCCACCCCTCCGGGCCACCGCCGCCGGGCGTGGTCCGGTTGGCCTCCCCGTCGCCCACCATGCTTCCACTGCGACCACCAGGACTTCCCCCCGCCGTGGCGGCCGGTCTGGACAGGGCCTGGTCCGCAGTGGTTCGCGGTGGTTCAGTGGGTAGTGTTGTCGGCCCTAAGTTCTCGGCTCCATTTGAGGGTCCGGCTGTGTCAGCGTCGATGCCTGCGTTTAAAGAGCCGGTGGACTGCTTCTTCCTTGAGTCCGGTGATGATCTGTGCATGCTGGAGGTGGAGTTGGGGCGGGCGGTCATGGTCTCGGTGGTCGGCCCGCCGGAAAGCGTTGATCTTGCAATCGCTGCGGCGGCGCCGCACGCGGAGTTCGACATCGGCCCCCTCAACATGTCTATTCGCGCGTTTCACCCAGAGGAGTTCTTAGTTTTGTGCATGATCGGTGGGATTAGAGACCAGATGGTGGATCGGGGCCAGGCCTTGGCTGCGGGCATCTTGCTCTCGCTCAAGCCCTGGCTCCGGCAGGCTCAGGCGACTGGCATTGCAATGCCATACCTTGTGCAGCTGGCCCTTGTCGGCATTTCGGCGAATGCATGGACACGGCATGAGGAAGTCCACTGAGGCATTGGTCTGGTTGTCATGGTGGTAGAGAGCACAACAAGGCGGAACGACATGTCGCGCTTTCGAGTGTGGCTACGCACAGATGACCCGACCAGGACCCCCCTCGCCGCATCCTGGTTGTGGAGGAACCACGTCGCCGACAAGCTCTGGGGTGGCTGGAGGGTGTCGACGCCCTTTGGTACCTGATACGTCTCCAACGTATCTACTTTTCCAAACACTTTTGCCCTTGTTTTGGACTCGAACTTGCATGATTTGAATGAAACTAACCCGGACTGACTCTGTTTTCAGCAGAACTGCCATGATGTTGTTTTATGTGTAGAAAAGAAAAGTTCTCGGAATGTCCTGGAAATCCACGGAGGCACTTTTCAGAATTAATAAGAAATTTTGGCGAAAGAATGAAGGCCAGGCGGCCCATGGGCTGTCCACGAGATAGGGGGCGCGCCCCCCCTAGGGCGCTCCCTCCTATCTCGTGGGCCCCCTGGACACCTCCCGACCTCAACTCCAACTCCATATATACTGTCTCGGGGAGAAAAAAATCAAGGAGAGAGTTTCATCACGTTTCACGACACGGAGCCGCCGCCAAGCCCTAATCTCTCTCGGGAGGGCTGATCTGGAGTCCGTTCGGGGCTCCGGAGAGGGGGATTCGTCACCGTCGTCATCATCAACCATCCTCCATCATCAATTTCATGATGCTCACCGCTGTGCGTGAGTAATTCCATCATAGGCTTGCTGGACGGTGATGGGTTGGATGAGATTTACCATGTAATCAAGTTAGTTTTGTTAGGGTTTGATCCCAAGTATCCGCTATGTTCTGAGATTGATGTTGCTATGACTTTGCTATGCTTAATGCTTGTCACTAGGGCCCGAGTGCCATGATTTCAGATCTGAACCTATTATGTTTTCATGAATATATGTGTGTTCTTGATCCTATCTTGCAAGTCTATAGTCACCTATTATGTGTTATGAGTCGACAACCCCGAAGTGACAATAATCGGGATACTTCTTGGTGATGACCGTAGTTTGAGGAGTTCATGTATTCACTATGTGCTAATGCTTTGTTCCGGTTCTCTATTAAAAGGAGGCCTTAATATCCCTTAGTTTCCGTAAGGACCCCGCTGAACACGGGAGGGTAGGACAAAAGATGTCATGCAAGTTCTTTTCCATAAGCATGTATGGCTATTTACGGAATACATGCCTACATTACATTGATGAACTGGAGCTAGTTCTATATCACCCTATGTTATAACTATTGCATGAGGAATCGCATCTGGCATAATTATCCATCACTAATCCATTGCCTACGAGCTTTTCACATATTGTTCTTCGCTTATTTACTTTTCCGTTGCTACTATTACAACTACTACAAAAAACCCAAAAACATTTATCTTTACTTTTGCTACCGTTACTATTATTATCATACCACTTTTGCTACTAAACACTTTGCTGCAGATACTAAGTTATCCAGGTGTGGTTGAATTGACAACTCAACTGCTAATACTCAAGAATATTCTTTGGCTCCCCTTGTGTAGAATCAATAAATTTGGGTTGAATACTCTACCCTCGAAAGTTGTTGCGATCCCCTATACTTGTGGGTTATCAAGACTAATTTCTGGCGCCGTTGCCGGGGAGCATAGCTCTATTCTCTGAGTCACTAGGGATTTATATCTGTTGATCACTATGAAGAACTTGAAAGACGATCGAACTACTATTTTTCCCTCAACTACGAGGGGAGGTAAGGAACTGCCATCTAGCTCTGCACTAGATTCTCCTTCCATTATGAGTAGGTTTGCAACACCTAAAACTGCTACTGCTATGAATTCTGATATGTCGCATGTTATTGATGATACCACTTCTGCTATGAATGATGAAACTACTTCTGTGCTTGATACTACTTTGCCATTAGGTGAATTTCTAGATGAACAACTTGCTAGATTTAGGGGGAATGAAAATATTGAAGAACCTATTATTGATGATAGTGATGATGAAGGTCCCCCCAATGATTATGTTTTACATGTTGTTCCTAAGGGTTATGTTATGCATGAAACAGCTGCTATGGAAATTATTGCTTGCAATGATAGAAATGATCTTAAGAAATTATTAGCTAAATGGAAGCAACAGTCTCTTAATGCTAGAATGAAACCCGATCCTGCTTTTGCTACTTCACGTATCTGTGTTACTGATAAGGATTATGAATTCTCTGTTGATCCTGAAATTATTACTTTAGTTGAATATGATCCTTTTTATGGCCTTGAATCTGAAACTGTTGTGGCACATCTTACCAAGCTAAATGATATAGCTACCCTGTTTACTAATGATGAGAAGTCTCGCTATTTATATATCCTTAAGATATTTCTGTTCTCATTAAAGGGTGATGCTAAGACTTGGTATAATTCTCTTGCTCCTGGTTGTGTGCGTAGTCCCCAGGATATGATTTATTACTTCTCTGCTACATATTTTCCTGCTCATAAGAAACAAGCTGCCTTGCGGGAAATATATAATTTTGTGCAAATCAAAGAAGAGAGTCTCCAACAAGCTTGGGGGGAGGCTTCTCCGGTTACTTAATGCTTTGCCTGATCACCCTCTCAAAAAAAATGAAATACTTGATATCTTTTATAATGGACTAACTGATGCTTCCAAGGACTACTTGGATAGTTGTGCTGGTTGTGTTTTCAGGGAAAGAACAGTCGACGAAGCTGAAATACTATTGAATAATATGTTGACTAATGAAAATAATTGGACTCTTCCTGAGCCAATTCCTGAAGTAATTCCTGAACCAATTGAGCCAACTCCTGAGCCTATTCCTAAACCCACTCCGAAGAAGAGAGGTGTTTTATTTCTCAGTCCTGAAGATATGCAAGAGGCAAATAAATCAATGAAAGAAAAAGGTATTAAAGCTGAAGATGTTAAGAATTTACCTCCTATGAAGAAATACATGGTCTTAATTTACCGCCTGAAGAACCACATTGTCTTGATAACCCAACACAGGTAGTAAAGGTAAATTCTCTCTATAGATATGATAAAGTTGAAGTACCCTCTACTAAATTTCATAGCCCTTGCTTAGATGAATTTGATGACTTTATGGCTAGACAAGAAAGTTTTAATGCCTATGTTGGTAGAGAGTTAAAGAATAATGCTTTTGAGATATGACGCGTAGGTGATAATCTGGTTAGAGTTAAAGATGAACTTCACCGTGTTAGCAAATATGCTTCTATGGTTGCTACTCAAGCTGAGCAAGTACTCAAAACTCAAAATGATTTGCTTGATGAATTAAATAATAAAAATGACTTTGCTGTTAGAGTGTCTACTAGAACTGGTAGAATGACTCAGGAACCTTTGTATCCTGAAGGCCACCTGTCGGTGTCAAAACCGGCGGATCTCGGGTAGGGGGTCCCGAACTGTGCGTCTAGGCGGATGGTAACAGGAGACAAGGGACACGATGTTTTTACCCAGGTTCAGGCCCTCTCGATGGAGGTAAAACCCTACTCCTGCTTGATTGATATTGATGATATGGGTAGTACAAGAGTGGATCTACCACGAGATCAAGGAGGCTAAACCCTAGAAGCTATCCTATGGTATGATTGTTGTTCGTCCTATGGACTAAAACCCTCCAGTTTATATAGACACCGGAGGGGGCTAGGGTTACACAGAGTCGGTTACAATGGTAGGAGATCTACATATCCGTATTGCCAAGGTTGCCTTCCACGCCAAGGAAAGTCCCATCCGGACACGGGACGGAGTCTTCAATCTTGTATCTTCATAGTCTTGGAGTCCGGCCAATGATGATAGTTCGGCTATCCGGACACCCCCTAGTCCAGGACTCCCTCAGTAGCCCCTGAACCAGGCTTCAATGACGACGAGTCCGGCGTGCATATTGTCTTCGGCATTGCAAGGCGGGTTCCTTCTCCGAATAATTCATAGAAGATTGTGTACACCAGGATAGTGTCCGGCTCTGTAAAATAAATTCCACATACCACCGTAGAGAGAATAATATTTACACAAGTTCAATCTGCTGACGTATTTTGTGGCGTGACATCACACCACAACCAAGCCCTTACTCAAATCGTTTTTATTATTCCACCTTAGCGCGTTTAGCGAAGCGGTTTCCTTGGCACGTCTTGTCGAAGCAGAGATCGTGTCCTCCTTATTCCGGGATTCTCATCAATACGGACATGGGTAACCCAACCGCGCCCGTTGCCACGCCCCCTCCATCAAAGGCGAGTTCCAAACGGTCACGGGGACGGCTCTTGGTATTCTACCCCTTTATAACGAGACGAAGGCCTGTTCCTTTTCTTCGATCCTCAATCGAATCCTCCCCTTGCCCCGAGTTCCAACACCCAAGGCTCTAGATTCGGGCACTTCGGACCTTCGACAATGTCCGGCTCCGACCTACAGGGCCGGTGGATGCCCTCTTCCGTCACGGAAAAGGACGTGCTAAAGCTGAGAGACGCCAGGTACCTAACCTACGAGATTTCGCATAGGTTGCCCGCCCAAGGGCAAGTCATTCCCACTCCCGAGCTTGGTGAGAGCGTTGTGTTCGTGTCTCACCTCCGTCGGGGCTTAGGCTTCCCGATGGACCCCTTCGTGAGGGGGATCATGTTTTATTACGGGATGGAATTCCATGACTTGGCTCCGGAGTCCATCCTCCACATCTCATCGTTCATTGTCGTTTGTGAAGCCTTCCTCCGCACTACCCCTCACTTCGGTTTATGGCTCAAGACCTTCAACGTGGAGCCGAAGATGATCGAGGGGCGACAGGCAGAGTGCAGAGGGGAAGTTATAAGTAAGAGGGCCGATGCTCCATGGCCCGAGGGCTCTTTTCAAGAGGAGCTCGGCTTATGGCAACAGGAGTGGTTCTATATCACCGCTCCCAGGGGCAGCAGGCAGGTGCCGCCACCCGCCTTTCGCTCGGGCCCTCCACAACGGCTGGCGTCATGGGTTAACAAAGGGCTTGACTGGGGGCCGTCCAAGGACGTAGCAATATTGCAGGGCCGGATTCGAGACCTCCAAGAGAGGGAGATCAATCTGGTCGTAGTGACGCAGGTTATGCTGATTCGGCGCCTTCTGCCCTGCAAACGTTGCCCTCTCCGCCTGTGGGAATTCAATCCGGAGGGATCGCGAGCTCTCCACCACTTCATAGGCGCGACGCCTGTGGAGATGTATAAACTGTTCTTCGGATCACAAGACATGTGTCCGGTCTTGACCTAGGACACAGGTCTGAGTTGCAATCGCCCGGATACTCAAGTAAGTGGTTCCTGTGCCCGGACGTGCCATCCGTACATTTATCATAGATTTGCCTTTTAACCGCCTATCCCTTGAACAGGAGTGGATAGCGAAAGCAAAACTGATACGGTGTCCGGCCCCCTCCCCGAGACCACGCTGGATCCCGTGTTAGCCAAGATGCTGGAGGTCGCGCCTTCAGAAAAGGGTGAAGGGGAAAACAGGAGAACTACCGCCTCTGCTAAGGAGGCTCTCAAAAAAGGGGGGATCAAGGATCCCTCCCTCCTGGGGGAGAAGAGGACCACTTCCGAAGATCTGGAGGCCAAGGCCCCAAAGCAGGGGAAGAAATCTTCACCGGAAGGTCCTGAGCCAGGGGAAGCCCCGGTCGCACTATCTCCCCAAGGGAATCAGCCCTCCAGCGAGCCGTAAGTAGAAAAAGGGGAGTATTGTAACAAGGGTCATCCCTGTTTTTATTTCTGAGGATAACCGAAGTTCTTAACTTGTAGTTCGGATCTCAGCCCTTCTCAGCTGAGCTCGTCTTCGGGGGACCTTCGTCTGGAGATGATGGAGAGCGAGACGCCTCCATCTACCGCGCCGTCAGGCGGGGCGGATGACCCTGAGGTGTCGTCGCAGAAGGTCTCCCCGAGTCCGGCGGGGCCGGGGAGTTCGGCACCCACTGGTGTACGGTCGGAGGAGCTGAAGGATCTGCTCGAGAGGGTGTCTATCTCAGAAGATCACCGTACATTAATGAGTACGGTGATTGAAAGGATTTCATCCGCTGAGAGCAGGTTGCATGAGGCCGTCAGAAGTTTGCTGACGGGTTTTGAGGTACGTAAAAATGACATACCTTTTGACAGTTTTGCACATAGAGTGCACCCTGTATAGATAGTAGCCCCTGAGACTCGGTATGTTGTCGAAAGCGACAGCGTGCCGAGGATCATAGTCTCAGTTATAAGATGCCGCCCTTCTTATTTAGGTGGCGGAATGTTCGGTGGCCAGCCGGACTGATAGAGTTGACGAACTGAAGCGGCAACTCGACGTTGCGGATGCGAACATCGCACTGGTCAATAAACGACTTGATGAGTCACAAGGTAGGTGGTTTCTCTGCGGTCACCTGGTAAGGGAGCTGATGCCCACGCCTTACAACATGTATGCTTAATGCAGATGGCGCCGCTGCTATGGAGGACCTTCTGGCAGAGCTTGCTCGAGCCAAGGAGCAAGCCAGAAAGAGTGATGCGGCTGCCTCGAAGGCAACCAAAGAGCTAAAAGCCGAAAAGGCTGCTCACTGTCGAAGCAGGGAGGAGATGGCCGGAATGGCCGTAAAGCTGAAGGATGCTACCGACCGCTATGAGGTTCTTGAAAGAGAACGCCGAGCGGGGCAAGAGGACCTGAAGAAGGCCACCGCCAAAGCCAAGGATGCCCGCTCTGCGATGAGGGCTATAAAGGAGGGGCTGCGTCAGGCCGGAGACATTGCGGCTAGAAAGCCCTTTCTGCTGCGGAGGAAGTTCATGGATCCGAAGTATGCTCAGTTGGGCCAGTTGTGGGGTGCAGAGGATACTTATCTGAATTTGGCGGCGAGTGCGGCGGACGCAGTCGTGCACTTCCGAAGCCAAAAGGATCACGAAATGGAAGAGCTTTTTTGGTCTCAATTCCATAGTCCTGAGCGTCCACTTCTGTTAACCGATCGGTCGGTTGAGTGGGCTGAGCTGAATAGGTTGTCCGGACTTGCCATGAAGGATGTCGTGGCTCATCTGTGGCCGGAAAGGCCCAAGCCGAAGAGTTATTTTGGCTTAGTGCAGCAGTTCCTTGATGCGGTGCCGCATATCAAGGCGATGAAGCGGTCGGCATGCATAGAGGGTGCACGGATGGCTCTCGTCCATGTCAAAACATACTGGGCAGAGATGGATGCCACCGACGTTGCATCCCGGGATTCGGACAGAAGCCGATTACCCGCCGAGTACTATTTTGAGGAAGTCTTGCAGGGCGCTCGTTTAATAGAGTCGCAGTGCTCGAAAAACGTTATGTTCAAGTGACATGTATGATTTGTAAAACCATATTTATAATATAAGGGCTTTTTATACTTGTGCGTTCAAGTATTGAAATATCTCCTGTGCGGCCATTAATGTGTGTGTGTGTGTGTGTGTGTGTGTGTGTGTGTGTGTATATATATATATAACCTGAAAGATGGCAGTCTTCGACTTCAGCCCCCACGCACATGGTGCGGGGGTGTTTGCAAAAAAGTGCATTTTCACACTTAGTCCAACGTCTTGGTCCCATGAAGGAGGTGGTAGCGTAGCAAACCAGGCAACCGGACTATAATGCTTTATCACTTTCACTTAGCCATAGGAGTTGGAAGGTGGGGCTACGATATAGCCCCTAGGGGCACCGCGCTCTCCGAATTCGGGGCGCGTGTGTGCCTGACCGAGAAACGGTCCTTCGTCAAAGCGGAGGAATTCTAGACATTCCGGTAGTCGATTGAGTGGTTGACCAGTCTCTCGCTGTATCATGACAGTCAGTTTTCGACTTTCTCTACTGAGGTGCTCGCCAAGCCGAACCGGGGCACAATTGCAGTAGTTCTCCTGGTGCCGCGTTAGCCGATAAAATGGAACGTAAGGCAGCAAAACACAGGAGCCGGGCAAACCCAACATTTGACCAAAGACATGATTCGGAGCTGATGCATATAAGGCCTAACTCGAGACGCCGAACACTCCCTAAGGTATTCGGTCTTTATGAAAATGGGCAGAACGATGCCCTAAGCCCCTAGTGTCCAGGTATGCGCGAAATCTTTTGACGCGGCCGATGCCAAAACGCTAGCCTCCTCCTCGGTTATGGTAAGAAACCGGGGGATGTGTATCAACAAGAGACAGTAAAAAAAGGTTTACGCAGGGTCTTAATCTGAAAAGAATCCTTGCGACGGGTCCCTGCTGCACGTCTGCGCCTGTGTCTCCGTTGTGTTGTATCCTGGACGGGTGTAGCACGTTGTTCATCTGTAAAAAGAGAAGAACTTAGTTTGGAAAAATATCGTGCGAACAATTTATTTAAAACAGAGTATGATTTATTAAAAAATGAATAAAATTGAGCTTTATTGGCTCTCATTGTTCATGCGTGCAACCCCCTGTAAAGGGGTATGCGGCTAGTAAGCCCCTTGTTTATTTATACCGGACTTGCCTAACCGTGTTCGGGGTCTGAATGACCTATTTTAGGAGCTTTGATCAGCAAAGCCGGATTAGTGTGTGGCTGTCAAGGCAGTCTCACGTTCTTCCGCGGTCGAGGAACTTCAAAGTTTCCCTTTTAATGAGATGACATCGCGTGGACCGGGCATTTTAAGTGTAAGAGACGCGTAATGCGGTATTGTGTGAAAGCGGGCTAAAGCTTCGCATCCCAATAATGCTTGATGGCTACTTTTAAATGGGGCGACATGGAAGATTAGATTTTCGCGACGGAAGTTGTCGGATGAACCGAACATGACTTCTAGTAGTAAGGAGCCCATACAATTGGCATAAGGGCCTGGCGTTACTCCTTTAAAGGAAGTGTTGCTATGGCGAATTTTGGTAGGGTCTATCCCCATTCTATGGATTTTGTCCTGGTACAGTAGGTTTATATCGTTGCCGCCATCCATTAGGACTTGTGTAAATTGTAGTCCGTCGATTATAGGATCCAATATCAAAGCAGTCCATCCTGCATTTCGAATACTTCTGGAGTAATCCTGATGGTCGAAAGTAATTGGTTTTGACATCCAGTTTCGGGACCCCGCTGGGGTGGACCGTGCGGCGCGTACTTTAGTAGGTGCCGCCCTATTTTTCCTTGTTATCACTTGAAGTGAATTCACTATTTTGACTTCTTGCGGGAAGTTCTTTTGTTTTCCGGCGCTCTTCTTGTGGGGTTCGTCATCGTCCTCGCTTGGTGTGTCGAGCCCCTTGTGTTCGGCGTTAAGTCGGCCGGACTGCTTGAAGACCCAACAATCTCTGTGGGTATGGTTTGCAGGCTTCCCGGGGGTACTGTGGATTTGACATATCCTGTCCAAGATTTTGTTTAGGTTGGATAGCTCGTCACTGTTGTCGTTAAGAGGCAGTGTTTTTTGTTCGGCCGTGAACTTTTGAACCCGGTGTTGACCGCCGTGTTCTTTGGGCCATTTTCCTTAGTCCGGCGCTGGTCTTTTCTGCGTCGTGGTTTCCCATTTCCATCCCTGACCTCAGATGTACTTGGGTTGCTGGTGCTGCATGTTGCCAGCCAGCTATCTTCTCCCGCGCAAAAGCGGGTCATGAGGCTTGTTAGTGCGGTCATTGTCCTTGGCTTTTCCTGGCCGAGGTGTTTGGCGAGCCATTCGTCTCGGACGTTATGTTTGAAGGCTGCTAAGGCTTCGGCGTCCGGACAGTCGACTATTTGGTTCTTTTTGGTGAGCAACCTGTTCCAGAATTTGTGGGCTGACTCTCCGGGCTGTTGAGTTATGTGACTTAAATCGTCTACATCCGGAGGGCGGACATAAGTCCCCTGAAAATTTGCCCGAAACGCGTCCTCGAGCTCTTCCCAACTTCAAGTTGTATTTTCTGGGAGGCTTTTGAGCCAATGCCGGGCTGGCCCTTTGAGCTTGAGGGGTAGGTATTTTATGGCATGGAGATCATCTCCTCTAGCCATATGTATGTGTAGGATGTAATCCTCAATCCAGACTCCGGGGTCTGTTGTTCCGTCGTATGCCTCTATGTTTACAGGCTTGAATCCCGCTGGAAATTCATGATCCAGTACCTCATCGGTGAAACATAGGGGGTGTGCAGCGCCCCTGTATTTAGGTGCACCATTATTTTTGAACACTCGACGTGTTGTGTTGCTCCCTGGAGCCTTCTTTCTTGGCCCATAGATGGACCTGACCGGGCCATCCTTTTTGCGAGGATCCTTATGTGGATCGCGTGTTGGCCTACGTGCGGCGCCGCTTGCTGCTCTTTGTTTGTCATGTGGTCGTCTATCCTACCAGGCGGCCTTTTTGTTTTTTGACTGTGGGGGCTCTACGGCCTCCTCGTCAAATTCGGGCAACAACTTGCACTTCGGGTAGCTCTTTGCTTGGTGACTATCGCCGTATTTGTCTGCGGTCTTGAGTACTTTGCTCCATCTCATTCTGAGTACGTCTTCCGCTGTTTTGAGTTTCCGCTTCTGCTTCTTCAAACTTCTTGCAGTGGCGACGAGCCTTTTGTGGAGGTTCTTATGCTCCGGTGATGTGTCCGGCGTGAGATCATCTGGACTGTTGTTTTCGCCGGGGATGGGTTGCTCGTTCAATTCATCCTGTTCGGGCGGTTGCTTGGTGGCATGTTCGTCGTCCACTGGTTCGCCCTGCTGTATGGCTGGGTCTGTATGGGTGCTATTGTTATCGAGGCGGGACTTCGGGCGGCGCTTGCATCGCCGTTTTGGCTGTTTTTCGGGGGAATTATCCTTTGCCGCGTCCCATTGTTCCTCGTTATTGCTTCCTTTTGGTGTATCCACCATATATACATCGTGAGTTGAAGTGGCTTTCCAGTGCCCTGTGGGCGCTGGTTCTTGGTCGTCTCCGGCATCGTCGTCCATACCGTCGATGTCTTCGGAGTCGAAGTATAGCATGTTGGTTATGTCGTCGACAGTGGCTACAAAGTGGGTGGTGGGTGGGCTTTGAATTTCTTCGTCGTCCGTATCCCAACCGTCCTGACCGTAGTCCGGCCAGGGCTCTCCCAATAACGAGAGATACTTTAGCGAATTCAGGATGTCGCCAAAAGGCGAGTGCTGAAAGATGTCCGCAGCGGTGAACTCCATGATCGGCGCCCAATCGGATTCGATTGGTAGGGGCACGGGAGGTTCGGAGTCCGGCACCTCGGAGTCACGAGCTTCACAAGGGACAGGGTCGGTATTCGGCTCCATCGCCGTAGAGGTAGCAGCCCCCGAGGCGGTGTCTAGCCACCCGTCCTCGATCGGTGCAGTCGGCTCCGAGTTAAGGGTCGGAGCGAACTCTTGTGAGGCCTCCAGGGCACTGTCCGGCAGCAGAGCTAGATCATGCCCATCGTGACAGTGTGGCGCGCTCAGCTGTGGCTCGAATCCGTCAAAGATCAAGTCTCCGCGGATGTCGGACGTGTAGTTTAAACTTCCAAATCTGACCTAGTGGCCAGGGGCGTAGCTTTCGATCTGCTCCAGATGGCCAAGCGAATTGGCCCATAGTGCAAAGCTACCGAATACGAAGATCTGTCCGGGGAGAAAAGTCTCACCCTGGACCGTGTCGTTGTTGATGATCAAAGGAGCCATCGGGCCTATGGGCGGCGACACAGAGGAACTCTCAATGAAAGCACCAATGTCGGTGTCAAAACCGGCGGATCTCGGGTAGGGGGTCCCGAACTGTGCGTCTAGGCGGATGGTAACAGGAGACAAGGGACACGATGTTTTTACCCAGGTTCGGGCCCTCTCGATGGAGGTAAAACCCTACTCCTGCTTGATTGATATTGATGATATGGGTAGTACAAGAGTGGATCTACCACGAGATCAAGGAGGCTAAACCCTAGAAGCTATCCTATGGTATGATTGTTGTTCGTCCTATGGACTAAAACCCTCCGGTTTATATAGACACCGGAGGGGGCTAGGGTTACACAGAGTCGGTTACAATGGTAGGAGATCTACATATCCGTATTGCCAAGCTTGCCTTCCACACCAAGGAAAGTCCCATCCGGACACGGGACGAAATCTTCAATCTTGTATCTTCATAGTCTTGGAGTCTGGCCAATGATGATAGTTCGGCTATCCGGACACCCCCTAGTCCAGGACTCCCTCACCACCCTAAGAGAATCGAGCAAGATTCTCAGATAAATAATTTAGAGGCACCTAGTTCTTCTAAAAAGAAGAAAAAGAAAAATGATAGAACTTTGCATGCTTCTAGTGAACCTACTTTAGACACACCTGAGAATCCCAATGATATTTCTATCTCTGATGCTGAAACACAATCAGGTGATGAACATGAACCTAGTGATAATGTTAATGATAATGTTCATGTTGATGCTCAACCTAGCAAAGACAATGAGGTAGAAATTGAACCCGCTGTTGATCTTGATAACCCACAATCAAAGAATCAATGTTATGACAAGAGAGATTTTGTTGCTAGGAAGCACGGTAAAGAAAGAGAACCATGGGTTCAGAAACCCATGCCCTTTCCTCCTAAACCATCCAAGTCAAAGGATGATGAGGATTTTGAGCGCTTTGCTGAAATGATTAGACCTATTTTCTTACGTATGCGCTTAGCTGATATGCTTAAAGTAAATCCTTATGCTAAATATATGAAGGATATCATCACAAATAAAAGAAAGATACTGGAAGCTGAAATTTCCACCATGCTTGCTAATTACACTTTTAAGGGTGGAATACCAAAGAAACTTGGAGATCCGGGTGTTCCAACTATACCATGCTCTATTAAAAGAAATTATGTTAGAGCTGCTTTATGTGATCTTGGAGCCGGTGTTAGTGTTATGCCTCTCTCTTTATATCGTAGACTTTAATTGAATAAGTTGACATCTACTGAAATATCTTTGCAAATGGCCAATAAATCAACTGCTATACCTGTCGGTATTTGTGAGGATGTGCCTGCTGTGGTTGCAAATGTCACCATCTTAACGGACTTTGTTATTCTTGATATTCCTGAGGACGATAGTATGTCTATTATCCTTGGTAGACCTTTTCTTAATACTACAGGGGCTGTTATTGATTGCAACAAAGGCAATGTCACTTTTCATGTTAATGGTAATGAGCATACGGTACACTTTCCGAGGAAACAATCTCAAGTTCATAGCATCAATTCGATTGAAAAGGTTCCAACTATCATTTTTGGAGGTTTTGAATTTCCTCTCCCAACTGTCAAGAAAAAGTATGATATTCTTATTGTTGGGGATTTTCATATCCCCGTTGAGGTAACTTAGTGTTATTCGAAATTTCTCCGGTTCCGTGTTATTCGGAATGAGTTTGTTAACAAGACTTGATCAACCTTGTTAGTGGATTCATTTTGATGATCACGAGATGTCTGAAACTAGAAGATACGACCTTCTATATCCTCCTTTTACTTTCTGTTATTTAGATTAAATAAAGCAAAAATAGTATTATCCGTCTGTTTTCTGAATTATCCGTGCATTAAGAAATAGTCCGAAAATAAAAGTGCTCCAAATGCCCTGCAAATTTAGTATGATTTTTTCTGGAATATTTGAGGATTTTAGGCACTGAAAACACTACAAAAGGGGCAAGCACCAGGCCACGAGAGAGGAGGGCGCCCCCTGTAGGGCGCCCCCTGTCTCATGGGCCCCTGGTGGGTCCCCTCCACTTATGCCAGCACCCACACACTTCATCTTCTATCCAAAAAAATCCCCATCCAGCTCAAGCCCGAGTTCTAGCTCGTTTTGCTGCAATTTTCAATCTCTTAGCTCAAAGCTCCATTCACAAAACTGCTTTGGGAGATTGTTGCTTGGTATGTGACTCCTCCATTGGTCCAATTAGTTTTTGTTCTAGTGCTTTATTCATTGCAAATTTTTGCTGCATAGGTGACCATGTTCTTGAGCTTGCATGTTATATTTTTGAGGTCCCAAGCAATCCCAATGCATGATATAGGCTCTAGGCACTTGTAGGAGTAGTTGCTATCAATCTTGTTTAGTTTTATTCACTTTTATTTTGAAGTTACTAAAATTTCAGAAATTTTCAGAAAAATAAATATGCTTAGAAGAATGTACCAAGGTGGTTCCTTGGCAAAGAAAGGGCCAAGGATTGCTATACGTGAACAAGATGTTAATTTGCCAAGGGACGCAAATGTACGAGCTTGTGAGTGGCCATCCGATGATTTTATGGTCGAAGCAGGCTTCAAGGGGGAATTTGACGCGTATGTGCGTAATGCTGAGCTTGAGGACTTCTTACAAGATAAGTGTCCTCAATATTATCAATTGACTGATTCCTTTGTGCGAAGGTTCGAATATATTTCTTCACGTAATTCTCCTAGTGTTGTGTTTGATATTTATGATACATCTTATACCATGGATTTAGAGGATTTCACAACTGCTTGCAAACTCCCGCAGTGGGGTAATATTAATAATCCTCCCAAATCTGAAGTTAGAGATTTTCTTGCTAGTATTACTGTGGGAGAATCTAGGGACGTAACAGAAGCTACCATAGGGAGCATCCATTTTCCTGCTATACATTACTTTGCTCTCTTTATTGGTAGATGCATTAACGGTAAGGACGAAGTATGTCACATGTGTGCTCCTGATCTTTGTGTACTCAAGAGTGTTGTGTCAGGTTATAGAGGTTATAACTTGGGGGCAATAGTTGCATGTAGGTTGCTTAATAATAATAAAAAGGGAGATTTCTTTGGAGGAATTTATGCAACCCGTGTGGCTAATTTTCTTAATATAGCTCCACGAGAGGGGGATGTGCTTGTACCTCCTGTTTATTTGGATAAAGAAGCTATGTTTGATCATGGTTTTCTTGAGAGGAATGAACAATTCCTCCATTATCGACTAACCTATGATAGACGCAACGTCGTCCCTGTTACTCTTCCTGCTCCCTACCTTTTTGATTATCAGACAAAAGGAAGATATGTTGTCACCAGGGAAGAAGCCACTGAATATGAGAGGGGAATGGAGGGGAGCTCGCCAACACACTACTGCTCAGGAGGCGGTCGCCTTTGCATCTCACTACTACCCCATCTATTCTTATGGATATCAGCCAGGCGGTCATTGGTATTAGACCAACTTAGGCCAAAAGCCTAAGCTTGGGGGAGTACGTATTTCTCACCGACTTTACATTCATGTTCACACACTAGTCGTCGGTGCTCATACTCTTTCATTGTATTATCCATCTTAGTTTAAATTTCTTTTTCTAGTTTTCTTCTTGTGTGTTTGTTAAACCTTAAGAAAAACCAAAAAAATTAGTTAGTTTAATTCCCTTGCTTGTAGCAGAAATTAAAATGAAAAACCCAAAAAGATTTCTCGTTCTTCTTTTACTTGTTGGGAGCTTTCCCGTGTAAATAGTTTTATCTTCTTTTCTTTCTTTTGGGGGTCGAGAAGACTATATTGAAAATGGTTAGTGGATCTTATATGCATGATTGTTTATTTAACTTAGAGCCCATATTACGTGTCTTCTCTCTTGAGTTGAATGCTTGCAGATTCCAGCTTAGTCCAATGCACGTGCACTCTTATTATTATACACATCGTTCCGTCGTGCGAGTGAAAGGCATTAATGATGATATATGATGGACTTATTGGGATGAGAAAAGCTGGTATGAACTCGACCTCTCTTGTTTTTGTAAATATGATGATTCATCGTTCCTGAGTTAGCTATTATGAAGTAAACATATTTGCAATGACATTTAGAGATTATAGTTGCTTGTGCCATGCTTGATTAGCTATGAGTTATAATGGTTTACCTTGCGTGCCAACATGCTATTAGAATGATTATTATGTGGTATGATGGGATGGTATCCTCCTTTGAATGTATTAAGTGACTCGACTTGGCACATGTTCACGCATGTAGTTGAATCAAATCAACATAGCCTTCACGATATTTATGTTCATGGTATATTATATCCTACTCATGCTTGTACTCGGTGTAAATTAATTTTAATGCATGTTTACGACTGTTGTCGCTCTCTCAGTTGGTCGCTTCCCAGTCTTTTGCTAGCCTTCACCTGTACTAAGTGGGAATACTGCTTGTGCATCCAAACTCCTTAAACCCCAAAGTTGTTCCATATGAGTCCACTATACCCTCCTATATGCGGTATTTACCTGCCGTTCCAAGTAAATTTGTATTTGCCAAACTCCAAACCTTCAAATGAAATTCTGTTTTATATGCTTGAGCAGCTCATGTTTCAACTAGGGCTGCCTATATCTTCCATGCTAGGTGGGTTATTCTCAAGAGGAGTGGACTCCGCTCCTCATTCACGAGAAAGGGCCGGTAACCGGGATGCCCAGTCCCATGATCCAAAAAGATCAAAGCAAATCAAAATAATTAAACAAAACTCCCCCAGGGCTGTCGTATGTTGGAGGCACTCGTTGTTTCGAGCAAGCCATGGATTGATGCTTGTTGGTGGTTGGGGGAGTACAAACCTTTACCATTCTGTTTGGGAACTGCCTATAATGCATGTAGTATGGAAGATACAGCCATCTCATAGTTGTTGCGTTGACAGCAAAAGTATGCCACTCAAAATGTTATTCAATCTCTTTTTTAAAATCGAGCTCTGGCACCTCTACAAATCCCTGCTTCCCTCTGCGAAGGGCCTGTCTATTTACTTTTATGTTGAGTCATCACCCTTCTTATTAAAGAGCACCTGCTGGAGAGCACACTGTCATTTGCATTCATTATTATTGATTTATATTGGATATGACTTGACTGGATCTCTTTTACCATGAATTACAATGTTTAGTCAGTCCTTGATCTTTAAAGGTGCTCTGCATTTATGTTTTGCGGTCTCAGAAAGGGCTAGCGAGATACCATTTTGTTATATCATGTTATTATTATTTTGAGAAAGTGTTGTCATCCGAGTTTTATTATTATAGCTCGCTAGCTGATTATGTTATTGATACGAGTAATTGTGAGACTTATGTGTTATTGTTAGTATGGTTAGTTCATAATATTTGCTAAAATTTGAATGCTGGCTTTTCATGTTACAACAACAAGAGCAACCAGAGTTTGTAAAAGTTTTTCTTTATCACTTTCAGTTTATCAACTGAATTGCTTGAGGACAAGCAAAGGTTTAAGCTTGGGGGAGTTGATACGTCTCCAACATATCTACTTTTCCAAACACTTTTGCCCTTGTTTTGGACTCTAACTTGCATGATTTGAATGAAACTAACCCGGACTGACGCTATTTTCAGTAGAACTGCCATGATGTTGTTTTATGTGTAGAAAATAAAAGTTCTCGGAATGTCCGGGAAATCCACGGAGGCACTTTTCAGAATTAATAAGAATTTTTGGCGAAAGAATGAAGGCCAGGGGGCTCACGGGCTGTCCACGAGACAGTGGGGCGCCCCCCTAGGGCGCGCCCTCCTATCTCGTGGGCCCCCTGGACACCTCCCGACCTCAACTCCAACTCCATATATACCGTCTTGGGGAGAAAAAAAATCAAGGAGAAAGTTTCATCGCATTTCACGACACGGAGCCGCCGCCAAGCCCTAATCTCTCTCGGGAGGGCTGATCTGGAGTCCGTTCGGGGCTCTGGAGAGGGGGATTCGTCGCCGTCGTCATCATCAACCATCCTCCATCACCAATTTCATGATGCTCACCGCCGTGCATGAGTAATTCCATCGTAGGCTTGCTGGACGGTGATGGGTTGGATGAGATTTACCATGTAATCAAGTTAGTTTTGTTAGGGTTTGATCCCTAGTATCCACTATGTTCTGAGATTGATGTTGCTATGACTTTGCTATGCTTAATGCTTGTCACTAGGGCCCGAGTGCCATGATTTCGGATCTGAACCTATTATGTTTTCATGAATATATGTGTGTTCTTGATCCTATCTTGCATCTATAGTCACCTATTATGTGTTATGATCCGACAACCCCGAAGTGACAATAATCGGGATACTTCTTGGTGATGACCGTAGTTTGAGGAGTTCATGTATTCACTATGTGCTAATGCTTTGTTCCGGTTCTCTATTAAAATGAGGCCTTAATATCCCTTAGTTTCCATAAGGACCCCGCTGAACACGGGAGGGTAGGAAAAAAGATGTCATGCAAGTTCTTTTCCATAAGCACGTATGACTATTTACGGAATACATGCCTACATTACATTGATGAACTGGAGCTAGTTCTATATCACCCTTTGTTATAACTATTGCATGAGGAATCGCATCTGGCATAATTATCCATCACTGATCCATTGCCTACGAGCTTTTCACATATTGTTCTTCGCTTATTTACTTTTCCGTTGCTACTGTTACAACTACTACAAAAACCCCAAAACATTTATCTTTACTTTTGCTACCATTACTATTATTATCATACCACTTTTGCTACTAAACACTTTGCTGCAGATACTAAGTTATCCAGGTGTGGTTGAATTGACAACTCAACTGCTAATACTCAAGAATATTCTTTGGCTCCCCTTGTGTCGAATCAATAAATTTGGGTTGAATACTCTACCCTCGAAAGCTGTTGCGATCCCCTATACTTGTGGGTTATCAGTACCCGGTCAAAATCATCATTGAAGCCCCGCCGTCCCGACCATCCCGGGGCTCCGCGACATCTCAGCCACGCCCTCCACCTCCTCCGCTGGCGGAGGAGGGGGATGGTGACCGCATCCGTGAAGGTGGACCTCGCCAAGGTGGATGCCGCGACAATGCAACTAGGGGGAATCGTCGGGCGGCCTAGTAGTCTCCACACGCTCCTCGACGGCATCCGCCGCCCGGGCAAGGAATCACGGGCGGGGCCTCTCGACGGCCGGCGACAACTCCTCATCACCGGAGGACGCGCCCCGCAGCTGCCAAGATCGCCAGCTGTGAGCTGCGGGCGGTCAAACCAGGGTGGAGACCAGGTGGAAAAAGTAAAGGAAAAAAGCAACTGCTTTGCCAACTGAAAGTTTGGACAGACTCGTGCTGGGTGAACACATGGAAAAGGAGAAGTAATCTGGGCAGGGCGGGTCCCTGCAAACCACTGTGGCAGGATGGGACATACCATCATCCCCAGTGTCGTCTTGCGGCTCTAGAAGCATCTCGCAGCCACCAATGCTGGATGCGGCATCACCTGAGCAATCCCCGGCCTCGGTGAACTTGCCCAATGGTAGGATAAGCCTGACAGAGCCTAAGTTGGCATTGGTGGTTGGCCCACAGCCACATGGCACCTGCAATGGGGACACTGCACACGCAGAGGTGGGGCACTCAATCCCGATTGGCTCCTGGGAGCTGATCCTGTCGGCGGATCCGGCCGCAGACCCCACACACCTTCCGCGGCATGAAATCACTCTGGAGGATTTAAATATCAGTACGTATGTCCAAAGAGAGATGGCTTTATCTTTTCAAGATCCTGACGACGGGGAGACACGTGGCGGCTCAATGGAGGAATTGCATGGGAATGCATGCAGGGTGGATGGGACTACGTTCCAGGTTAGCCTCTCTGGCAATCCTGATGTGGCTGCTTAGTAACAAGTGTTGCACCAAGAGGAAATACACACACCGCCCTGACCCATTGCCTCTAGCGCAAAGGAACAGATAGACCACTTCTGTTCGCAGGTAAAGAGGACCCTGGACCCAATACTGGCCAGGCCCACAGACTGGGTGCCACCTGCGACCATGAGGAGGCCAAGGCAAAAGAGACCCCCAGTGTCTAGCCCAAGGAGAAGCGTCTATCTGGCTAAGGGGCCAGATCGGCGATCGGTGGGGTCCAAATAGCAACATGTTCTCATACGCAAACTATGTTTGGCACACGAGGCAGAGGTTATCACCGACGAGGCATTGCAGATGTACGCGGGTCTGTTCTCGAGGTTGCTAACTGACTGTCACATTGCGGCGATCCTGGCCCTGTTTGGTTGGGAAGCGTCGGCCCTTCCCCTATAGGACGAGGCCCAGGAGTTGGATGGACGACATTGATTTGCTTGTGGATTGCGGATGGTAGGCTAGATCAATGGATACACAACCATACAAACTCCTCGTGTGGAATGTGCGTGGGCTGAACTCACCGGCATGACGTAGCACTATCTTTCAGGTGGTACGGGCAGCGAACCCTGCCATAGTTTACCTCCAAGAGACAAAAGTCGAAAACTTGACAACTGATATCGTCAGATAGTGCCTCGGTAATAAACTAGAAAACTTCTTCTATTTGCCAGCTGTGGGGACCCATGGCGGTGGTCTAATTGCATGGGATGATATGATAGTGGGGCTGTCCAATCCACACCGTACGACTAACACAATCTTGGCTCTGGTCAAGCCGAAGAATAGTGGACACTGGTGGCTCACGGGCATATACGGTCCACAAATAGATGGTGACAAGATTGCGTTCATGGAAGAGTTTGTGGACATCTGTGACTTGCATGCGGGCCCATGGGCGATTGTGGGGGATTTCAACTTACTAGTCAACCCTGAAGACAAAAACAACGACGTGATCAACCGGAGGATGCTGGCACGGTTTCGGAGGAAAACAAATATGCTTGAGGTCAAAGAGATGTACCTGAACTGTCGCAAATTTACATGGTCAAACGAACGATGATGTCCCATCATGGAGAAGATAGACCATGTATTCACCTCCAACGGCTGGGATGACCTACACCCGACAGCTTTGCTCACGGCCCTAGGATCGGCCATATCAGACCACTGCCCGTTGCTCCTGGATGGTAACGTGGACTTTGCATATGGCAAGAGCTTTCGTTTTGAGGCCTTTTGGCCAAAGGCTAAGGGTTTCTTCCACACAGTGGAGACGGTGTGGAGCTCGGTTGCCCCCTCGGGCAATGCTTTCAGGAATCTAGAAAACAAACTGCGAACTACGACCAAGGCACTTCAAAGGTGGAGTGATAGGTGGATAGGGAATATTAGGCTACAGATCGCAATTGCGTTGGAGGTCATTGCCCGGCTGGACGCGGCGATGGACTTGAGAGCCTTAACAGAGAAAGAGCATGGGCTGGGCAAAACCCTTAAGAGAAAGCTTCTTGGCTTGTGCTCTTTGCATCGATCTATTGCTAGACAACGTTCTTGCCTACTTCAGCTTAAGAACAGAGAGGCCAACACTTCCTTATTCTACTGCCAAGCCAGCCACAGGCAGAGGAAGAATATCATCCTCTCCATCCACTCTGAAGGCCATGTTCACACAGGCCAAGACACCATCACGCGAGCTGTTGATGAAGACTACGAGCGGCTCTTAGGTTCGGCCACGGAGAGGAGCCACACACTAAACCTGGAGTTGCTTGGGCTGCCAAGGAGGGACTTGACAAATCTGGAGGTGCCGTTCTTAATGCAAGAGGTAGAGAAGGTGATGAAGGAAAGGCCACTGGACAAGGCACCCGAACCGGACGACTTCACAAGATGTTTTCATGCTACATGTTGGCACATTATCAAGGATGATTTCATGTGGGTGCTAGAGACGATCCATGGTGGAGATATGCGAGGGCTACATGCAATCAACATGGCCACCGTCTCGCTACTGCCGAAGAAAGTGGGAGCGGTGGATATCAAGGATTACTGGCCCGTTAGCCTGAATCATGGCGTAATCAAGATCTTTGACAAGGTACTCTCCTCTCGGCTCACTGGGGACTTACTGCACCTGGTGGGCAATCATCAAAGCGCGTTCATGCATGGAAGGTATTTGCATGACAATTTCATGCTTGTGCAAGGCACGCCACGTCGACTACACGCCCTAAAGGACCCCACGATCCTAGTGAAGCTAGACATAACCAAAGCTTTTGACTCTGTGCAATAGCCTTTTCTACTGGAAGTAATGATGTAGATGGGTTTTGGATCAAGGTGGACCTCCTGGATTTGTGGTTTGCTCGCAACATCCTCAACCAAGGTAGCTGTCAATGGCATTCCCAGCGAAACAATCTTCAACTGCTAAGGGCAGCGACAAGGAAGTCCGCTCTCACCCATGATTTTCATTATCTACATGGAACCACTACACCGACTGTTTGAGCACGCCAATACAGTTGGATTGCTTGCCCCACTGGCCAGGACAGGACTATGGCACCGGGTTTCCATGTATGCAGATGATGCGATGATCTTTCTGAAACCAAAGGAGACGGACCTTCAGGCGTGTGCTTCCATTCTGGACCTGTTTGGACAGGCATCGAAACTCAAAATCAACCTAAAAAAGTTCTGCCCTACCAATAAGATGCACGCCAGAGCACATGCAGCTGGTGTGGAGGCTGCTGGGATGCGCAACTACAACTTTCCCATGAAGATATCTTAGATTACCTCTGTTGATCCGGAAACAAACAGTTGCACACTTCCAGGACTTGGTGGATCAACTAGTAGCACGCCTACCAACATGGAAGGCGGCATCCCTACCAAAGAGCAGCCGACTGTTACTGATTCAGTCGATTTTATGTGCAATCCCAGTGCACTCCATGATAGCTATGGGTCTGTCATCAAAGACGATCAAGGCAATGAACAAAATCTGCAGAAATTTCTTGTGGTGTGGAAAGAAGGAAGCTGGAGGAGGAAAATGTGCTGTCGCATGGGAGACTCTCTGCAGACCAAAGTGGGCAGGTGCTCTCGGTGTCCCGAACCTAAGATGGATGAATGTGGCATTGCAAGCCAAATGGTTATGGCTACAGCGGATAGACACGTCCAGACCATGGGCGGAATTCAGATTCCCGATCACCGACGAGGCAAAGGTTCTGTTCCAGGCAGCAACTCGCTTGTCTCTAGGCGATGGATGTACAACCTTGTTTTGGGAGGATAGGTGGCTCAATGGTTACTGAATACAAGATCAGGCCCCTGCAGTATATGTGATAACCCACAAGTATAGGGGATTGCAACAGTTTTCGAGGGTAGAGTATTCAACCCAAATTTATAGATTTGACACAAGGGGAGCCAAAGAATATTTGCAAGTATTAGCAGCTAAGTTGTCAATTCAACTACACATGGAGATTAATTATCTACAGCAAAGTGATCAGTAGCAAAGTAGTATGATAGTTTTGGTAATTGTAGCAGCAACAATGGTAGCGGTGGCAATGACAGTAGTGATTTGTAGCAAGTGCAACAGTAACGATAGTAGTAGTAACTTAGCAAGAGCAATATAAGAGAAATTCATAGGCATTGGATCGATGATTTATTGGATGATATTCATCATGTGACAGTCATAACCTAGGGCGATACGACACTAGCTCCAGTTCATAAATATAATGTAGGCATGTATTCCGTAAATAGTCATACGTGCTTACGGAAATAACTTGCATGACATCTTTTGTCCTACCCTCCCGTGGCAGCAGGGTCCTACTGGAAACTAAGGGATATTAAGTCCTCCTTTTAATAGAGAACCGAAACAAAGCATTAACACACGATGAATACATGAACTCCTCAAACTACGGTCATCACCGGGAGTGGTACCGACTATTGTCACTCCGGAGTTGCCGGATCACAACACATAGTAGGTGACTATAACTTGCAAGATTGGATCTAGAACATAGATATAATGGTGATAACATAAACGGTTCAGATCTGAAATCATGGCACCCGGGCCGAAAGTGATAGGCATTAAGCATGACAAAGTCATAGCAAGATCAATCTAGAACATAGTGGATACTAGGGATAGGGCCCTAACAAAACTAACTAGATTACATGATGAATTTCATCTAACTCCTCACCGACCAGCGAGCCTACGGAGTAATTACTCACTTCCGGTGGGGAGCATCATGGAATTGGCGATGGAGAAGGGTTGGTGATGACGAAGATCGAAGATCCCCCTCTCTGGATCCCTAAACGGACTCCAGATCTGGCCTCCCGATGAATAACAGGAGGTGACGGCGGCTCCGTCTCGTGGAACGCGATAATTCTTTCTCCCTGATTTTTTTCTGGAAATATGTGATTTTATAGCATCGATTTTAGGGTCTACGGGGCCACCAGGTGGGAACAACCCACCTAGGCGCGCCTGGAGGGCAGGCCCCCAGGTGCCCCCCTCCAATTGATCTTGGCTCCAGAAATTCTCTTTATTGACATAAAAATCCTCGTAAAGTTTCATTCCATTCCGAGAACTTTTATTTCTGCACAAAAACAACACCATGGTTGTTCTGCTGAAAACAGCGTCAGTCCGGGGTTAGTTTCATTCAAATCATGCAAATTAGAGTCCAAAACAAGTGGAAAAGTGTTAGGAAAAGTAGATACGTTGGAGACGTATCAACTTCCCCAAGCTTAAACCTTTGCTTGTCCTCAAGCAATTCAGTTGATAAAATGAAAGTGAGAAAGAAAAACTTTTACGAACTCTTTTGCTCTTGTTTGCATAAATAAGCTTAAATAGCACCCAGGTTTTCACCCAAAATTATAACTAACCATGTCGACAATAACTCTTAAAAATTATATTAACTCATATCAATGACATAATCAACTAGCGAGCAATAGTAAGATATCTCAAACATCAACACATTGTCAAAACAACCATGATATGATATGACAATAGTGGTATCTCGCTAGCCCTTTCTGAGACTGCAGAACATAAATGCAGAGCACGTCCAAAGTTCAAGCGACGACTAAACATTGTAATTCATGGTAGAAAAGATCCAGTCATGATGCACCCAACATTAGCTACACACAATGCATCAACATGACAACAATGCTCTCAGGTTCTGGCGCTTATTTTAGTAGGTGATGACACAACATGAAAGTAAATAGAAAGTCCCTTCGCAGAGGGAAGCAGTGATTCGCAGCGGTGCCAGAACTCAAGTTTTTAAAACAGAGGTAAATGATATTTTGAGAAATGCACCTTTCTTGTTTACTTCACGACCATCAGTTATCAATATCTTCCATGCTAAACATGCTAGTGGTGGTTCCCAAGTGATAAAGTAAATGTTATTACTCCGTAGGAGTTTTTGTTTGATTATTTGTAAGCTCTTTCTTTTTGCAGGTTGGGATTGGGCATCCCTATTACCACCCTTTTCTCGTGCAATGGTGAGTGAATAAACACTCAACCTGAGAATAACCCGCTTAGCATGGAAGATACCGACCAGCTCCTGTCGTTCCATGAACGATCCAGGCACACAAAAAGGATATTTATTTGAAGTTTTTAGAGATGGCACATGCAAATTTACTTAGGACGGCAAGGTAATACTGCATATAGGTAGGTATGGTGGACTCATCTGGAATAACTTGGGTTTCAGGTTTTGGATGTACAAACAACATTCCCACTTAGGACAGGTGAAGGCTAGCAAATAGGTTAAGAAGCGGCCAGCTAGAGAGCAACAACGGTCATGAACATGCATTATGCATAAGTAACATTGGACACTAGCATGAGTAGGATATGAACACCATGAACATAAGTATCATAGAGGCTATGTTGGTTTTGATTCAACTACATGCATGAACATGTGCCAAGTCAAGCCACTCGAACATTAAGAGGAGGATACTATATCATCATACTACATCACAATCATTTTAATGCAATGTTGATATCCAAGATAAATCAGTATCCACTCCTAGCTACTTATGCATGGCATGAGAAACTATAATCTCTAATTGTCATTGCAAACATTTTTAATCATAATGAGCTGAATCATGAATACTAGGTTAAACATATTTACAAACACAGAACAAGTCGAGTTCATACCCGTTTCTCTCTGCCATGGCCAGTTCATCGAATATCGTCATCATTGCCTTTCACTTGCACGACCGAACGATATGAAAATAATAATAGTGCAAGAGTGCCATGGACTAAGCTAGAATCTGCAACATTTTATTCAACAGGAGAAGACAAGGTAAAATGGGCTCTTTGTTAGATTAACATTTATGCAAATGAGAGCCACTCAACATTTTCATTGTGGTCTTCTCCTCGGTACAATTCAATAAAAATAAAATAAATTGAGAAAAACACACTAAAATGTTTTTGGATTTTTTTATTTTCTTGAACAAGCAAATAAAGGGGAAAAGCAAAAACGAGAAAAACTATTTACATGGGAAAGCTCCCAACAAGTAAAAGAAGAACAAGGAAATATTTTTGGGTTTTATTTTTAGTGCTACAACAATTTAAACTAGGAAGAAAAATAAAAAAGAAGCAAGAAATATTTTTGGTTTTTCTCAAATTTTTTCAAACACACAAGAAGAAAGCGAGAAAATAAATTTAGCATGGATAATACAATCTTATGATGTTTATAGCATCAGAATCTAAATACTACTTGGGTAGAATAGGGTCATATGGCAAGGGTGAAACACCCAGCTCTCTTACTAAATGTGTGGCATAAATTCCATCATAGAAATAACTACTATTAGCGATGTGTTTCAACCTACGTGCAACAATCTCTCCAACATTATAACTTCTGTCACCGGTGAGAGCAGTGTGTATGAGGCTCAAGTCTGGAGCACAAAGTGTACTACAATCTTGTTTGCCTACTATACATTTTCCATTAAATAAAGCAAAGTACTAAATTGCGGGAAAATGAATGCTCTTTATTCTACCTTGCGTCACTCCCCTCGTCTCACTGTAGCAAAGGCTAGTCAAAAATGTTTGAAACTAGGCTCTTGGTGGTTCGTCAAGCAAACCCCAGAATGGGATTTTGCAGTGGTGAGCAAATCTCTCTAGTGATATGGTAAATGAATTTTCATACAGTTTAAATGGCACCCTAGACTCATGGGGATGGAATTTAAATCCTTTGACAAATGATTCAGTGAGAGTGTGGTGTTGATTGCACTTATCTGAGATGTAGGGACCGAGATTGGCATTGTGAACATATTGCTCAAATTCCTCCTTAATGCTCACACTCGCCATATAATCGTCGCATGGCCATAAGCATGTTTTGGTGGCTGCATCTCGTATGGAACTTTCACTTGGTTCAACATAAGACCGACGAACAGAACTGTCACTGGAAGTTGCCTCCGAGGATCTCCTCTTCGAAGACCTCCTTCCAAAGAGGTTCATCATGTTCGCGTACAATTTTCTCAATGGGGATATGAATGTCCCCAACAATAAGCATTTCATATTTGTTTTTGACAGTAGGTAGAGGTAGTTGAAAACTTCCAATAGTGATTGTCGGAGATTTTTCAATAACATTAATACCATTCACTTGGTATTGTTTCTTCGGAAAGTGCACCGTATGCTCATTACCATTGATATGAAAAGTGAAATTGCTTTTATTGCAATCAATAACAACCCCTGCAGTATTCAAGAGGGGTCTACCAAGGATAATCGATATGTTGTCATCCTTGGGCTTCTCAAGTATACCAAAGTCAGTCAAAATAGTAACATTAGCCAAAACAACAGACACATCCTCACAAATACCGATAGGTATGGCAGTTGATTTGTCAGCCATTTGCAAAGATATTTCAGTAGGTGTGAGTTTATTCAAATCAAGTCTTTAATATAAAGAGAAAGGCATAACACTAACACCAGCTCCTAAATCACATAAAGCAGTTTTTACATAATTTCTTTTGATGGAGCAAGGTATAGTTGGTATTCCCAGATCTCCAAGTTTTTTAGGTACTCCACCCTTAAAAGTATAATTAGCAAGCATGGTGGAGATTTCGGCTTCCGGAATTTTCCTCTTATTGGTGATGATGTCTTTCATATACTTTGCATAAGGAGGCATTTTAAGGATATCAGTCAAGTGAGTACACAAAAAGACTGGCCTCAGCATTTCAGCAAAGCGTTTGAATTCTTCATCATCTTTCTTTTTAGTTGACTTAGGTGGAGAGGGCATAGGTTTTTGAACCCACAGTTCTCTTTCCTTACCATGTTTTCTAGCCACAAAGTCTCTTTTATCATATCTTTTATTTTTAGATTGTGGGTTATGAAGATCAATAGCTGGTTCTATTTGAACATCATTATCTGGTTCTTTTTCATTGTTTGGTTGAGTATCTTTATGAACATCATCATTTTATTTTTCATTATCACTAAGTGAATGTTCATTACCATTGAGTTTCAGCATCAAAAATAGAAACATCATTATCAGGAGGTTTTTCTACTTCAGGTTCACTAGAAGCATGCAGACTCCTATCATTTTTCTTCTTCTTCTTCTTCTTCTTCTTCTTTTTAGAAGGACTTCGTGCATCAGTGTTAACTCTTTGAGAGTCTTGTTCAATTCTTTTTGGGTGTCCCTCAAGATAAAGTGGTACCTGAGTCATTTTACCTCCTCTAGTTGCAACTCTAACAACATAGTCATGTATGTTGTTATTCATTTCATCAAGCAATTCTCTTTGAGATTTAGCAACTTGTTCTAACTGAGTTTCTACCATAGAAGCATGCTTTCCCACACCCCTAACATCATTTGAGATTCTAAATAACAAGTCACTCAAGCGAGTAATCATATCAGAACTATATATCAATTGTTTCATAACATTTGTATTGAAGTGATCTTGCTTCCTAATGCAATTCTCAAACTCATAAAGGCATTGGCTAGGGTGCATATTGTGAGGATTATCATTATCATTAAATTTCATTAGAGAATTTACCTCTACCACCTTAGGAAGTGGTGGTGTATCAAGCCCATGTATTTCTTCAATAGGAGGTAAATTTTTGACATCCTTAGCTTTAATACCTTTTTCCTTCATAGATTTCTTTGCCTCTTGCATATCTTCAGGACTGAGATATAATAAGCTATGGTTCAGGAAGAGTCCAATCATCATAATTTCTCAATATGTTATTCAATAATTCTTTAGCTTGCCCAATAGTTTGTTCCCTGAAAACACAACCAGCACAACTATCTAGGAAATTCCTAGAAGCATCAGTTAGTCCATTATAGAAGATACCAAGTATCTCATTTTTCTTAAGAGGATGATCAGGAAAAGCATTAAGCAGTTGGAGAAGCCTTCCCCAAGCTTGTGGGAGACTCTCTTCTTCAATTTTCACAATGTTAAATATTTCCTATAAGGGAGCTTGTTTCTTATTATAAGGGAAATATTTTTCAGAGAAGTAATAAATCATATCCTGGGGACTACGCATACAACATGGAGCAAGAGTATTGTACCAAGCTTTAGCATCACCCTTTAATGAGAACGGAAATAATTTGAGAATATAGTAATAACGAGTTTTCTCATCATGAGAAAAAGGCTGCCTATGTCATTCAACTTAGTAAGATGTGCCACAACAATTTCAGTTTCATAACCATGGAAATGATCAGATTCAACCAAAGTAATTAACTCTGGGTCGAGAGAGAATTCATAATCCTTATCATCAACAAAGATAGGTGAAGTAGCAAACTTAGATCACATTTCATTTTAGCATTCAGAGATTTTTCTTTGTACTTGCATAATAATTTCTCTAGATCATGTCTATCCTTAAAAGCAAGAATGTCTCTAGTTGTCTCCACATTCATAACATAACCTTCTGGTACCTTTGGCAATTCATATCTAGGAGGGCTAGTTCTAGTAGGTGTTTCAAGATTTTGAGTTTCAAGCTCATCATTTAGTTTCAACAATATCATGCTGTCTTACTCTAGCAATTTTTTCATCAAGAAATTCACCTAGTGGCACATTATCATCAAGCAAGGTACTAGCATCATCATAAGCATCATTCATAGCAGAAGTAGCATCATCAATAACTGCAACATATCAGGATTGATAGCATGTGGTGGTGTCGCAAGTTTACATATAATAGAAGGTGAATCTAAGGCAGAGCTAGATGGCAGTTCCTTACCTCCCCTCGTCTTAGAGGGAAAAAGCTTAGTCTTAGCATCCTTCAGATTCTTCATAGTGATAAATTGATAATAATCCCAACTGACTCAACAAATATAGCTATATTCCCCGGCAATGGCGCTAGAAAAAGGTCTTGATAACCCACAAGTATAGGGGATCGCAACAGTTTTCGAGGGTAGAGTATTCAACCCAAATTTATAGATTCGACACAAGGGGAGCCAAAGAATATTTACAAGTATTAGCAACTGAGCTGTCAATTCAACCACACCTGGAGATTAATTATCTGCAGCAAAGTGATCGGTAGCAAAGTAGTATGATAGTTTTGATAATAGTAGCAGCAACAATAGTAGCGGTGGCAATGACAGTAGTGATTTCTAGTAAGTGCAACAGTGATGATAGTAGTAGTACCTTAGCAAGAGCAATATAAGAGAATTTTGTGAGCATTGGATCGATGATTTGTTGGATGATATTCATCATGTGACAATCATAACCTAGGGCGATACGACACTAGCTCCAGTTCATAAATATAATGTAGGCATGTATTCCGTAAATAGTCATACATGCTTATGGAAAGAACTTGCATGACATCTTTTGTCCTACCATCCTTTGGCAGCGGGGTCCTATTGGAAACTAAGGGATATTGAGGCCTCCTTTTAATAGAGAACCGGAACAAAGCATTAACACATGGTGAATACATGAACTCCTCAAACTACAGTCATCACCGGGAGTGGTCCCGACTAGTGTCACTCCGGGGTTGCCGGATCATAACACGTAGCAGGTGACTATAACTTGCAAGATTGGATCTAGAACATAGATATAATGGTGATAACATAAATTGTTCAGATCTCAAATCATGGCTCCCGGGCCCAAAGTGACAAGCATTAAGCATGGCAAAGTCATAGCAACATCAATCTCAGAACATAGTGGATACTAGGGACCGGGCCCTAACAAAACTAACTAGATTACATGATGAATCTCATCCAACTCCTCACCGACCAGCGAGCCTACGAAGGAATTACTCACTCCCTGTGGGGAGCATCATGGAATTGGCGATGGAGAAGGGTTGTTGATGACGAAGATCGAAGATCCCCCTCTCCGGAGCCCTAAACGGACTCCAGATCTGGCCTCCCGATGAAGAACATGAGATGACGGCGGCTCCGTCTTGTGGACCGCGGTAATTCTTTCTCAGTGATTTTTTTGGAAATATGTGATTTTATAGCGTCGGTTTCAGGGTCTGTGGGGCCACTAGGTGGGTACAACCGACCTGGGCGCGCCTAGGGGGGGGGGGGCAGGCACGCCCCGGTGGGTTGTGCCCACCCAGATGCCCCCCTTCGGTGGATCTTGGGTCCAGAAATTCTTTATTGATATAAAAAATCCTTGTAAAGTTTCGTTCCGTTTTGAGAACTTTTATTTCTACACAAAAATAACACCATGGTATTTCTGCTGAAAACAACGTCAGTCCGGGGTTAGTTTCATTCAAATCATGCAAATTAGAGTCCAAAATAAGAGAAAAAGCATTAGAAAAAGTAGATATGTTGGAGACGTATCAATCTGCGAGGGTGCCAAAAAAAGTACAAAGCTTTAGAACAGTTGCGAAGACTTTGACGGAAGAAACATGGGCCCAGGATGTCGGGTCGCACATGGACGAGACTGGCCTATTACAATTTCTGGAGACCTGGACGAAGGTGGAAAATATCAGGCTAAACACACAAGTACCAGATCAATTGTTGTGGTCCTGGGAGAAAGATGGCCAGTTCTCGGCGAGATCAGCATACGCGGCTAGGTTGCCACTCTCCAAATCTCACTGATAACAGTTTTCACATGGTCATCGAATGCACCTTTGCGCTGTCGATTTTTCGCATGGTTGGCCCTGCGGAACAGAGTGTGGACCTCGGACAGGCTACCAAAGCACGGGCTCCCACACCAGGATGTGTGCCCTCTTTATGACCGGGACGACGAGGACATAAATTACCTCCTCATCTAGTGTGTGTTTGTGAAAGAAGTATGGGCCAAGATAGGCCAAGCCATGGGCATGACAGGCCTGTTACCATTAGTGGGTGAAGATTTACCGTCATGGTGCACAAGGCCCATACCACCTGGAAAGCATGCCAAGACCCTTCGAGCCATTCACTTACTAACCATGTGGGCGTTGTGGAAGCACAGACATTCTATTGTGTTTGACAGGAAGAGGCCGGATGTGCAGCTTGTCCTACGACGGATTGCCTCTGAGTGTGTATCATGGAAGCAGGGCAGGCATCTTGCATGAAGATTTCCAAATCTCATTTGTAGGGGTAGATGGGCGGGCGGCCGATGAGTAGTTCTATATAATGTAATGTGGCATGGCGTGGAGTGCGTTTCTCTATGAACGCTTTGTAATTAACTATGGGCAGGGTTCTCCCCCTTTTTCTCTTAATATATGATACGCACACTCGTGTGTATTCGAGAAAAAAATAACAAACATGTCCCGCACATGCCCAGGCCGTGACCGCTCAAGGTGATAAAATTTCCAGCATTGTAGTCTTCAGATCGAACCCGCGATAGGAACATCCAATCATAGATCTCATTGATAATCGTCAATGACACCTTGTTAGGCACACACTCTTCTTTAGTGATCCCATTTTAGAGTTCAACATAGGGCCCTTAATATTGCCGGTCTGGCCCTGCTCCCACATAGCATGACTTCTATTCCTTCGTAGACAACATGCAAACTCTGCGTCTCGGTGTAACTTGTCCTTTATTACGGTGCAACCTATAACCTGCCTCCCTGTTGTGCAGGGGTATTTTTCATGCAATGCACACATACTTCCCTTGAGAGCATATCACACTTCCGCATATCGTATGTAAACATGGGTTTTCTCGGTGGCGTTCCCATCGGACCCCGCGTCGCCCCTACCTTGGCGGCTCGACGGTGAACCAGTGCGCCCCTACTAGGGTCTCCCCAACCTCCTTCCCTCCCTCGCTGCCTCCTAAGGCTGGCATTGGGCAAGCCCGAGCCACAGCCAAGGAAGGTGGCAGCAGGGCTCGTGCTGCTCCGTCTTGTTCAAGGGCAGCAGCTTACAAACGGAGCGGGGGGTGGAGGCGCGCCCGTTGGCTCGGCTTCGGGACCTATGGATGGTGTGGGGTGTGGCGGCAGCATGGCATGGGAGTCGATCTAGATGTGGTGGTGGCGGCGGCGCCCTCATCTGGCGGCGTTCGCGGGTGGTGGATGGATGGCTTCTTGACTGCATGGGCGGTGAGTTGCCGGTGGATCTCCTCTCCGCTACAGCCTCCCTCCCGTGACACTTGGTGGCTTGCGGTCTCGGTCGTCGGCCTCGTTGCATTGGCGGGGGCTGGTAGAGGTGGATTCGGACCATAGGAAACTCTAGATGGCTCACTCATCCCGACGGTGAAAACGACCAAGGTCGCCACTCTCCTCCTTGTAGGCGCCGTCGAGGTCCCTCCCCTACACCCCTTGAAGACCCAAAATCTTCTCAGATTGGACAGAGGCGGCACTACGTGTGTCGTGCCCTTCTTGGAGGCGCTGCCTGGGCCGTTCGGGTGCTCGGTTACAGGAACTGCAGACCGAGGGGATGGGACTAGTGGCAGAAGGTGGTGTTCACGAAGGAGGACCGGCATGGCATCTGGCACATTGAAAACAGCGGGTCTCAGCAGCATGGAGTAGTGGGGTCTCGGTAGTGGACTCATGTTGATGGACGAGCGCAGGATGGTGGCGTTGTCTGGCGTCATCATGGCATTGACGACAGTTGGGCCTGGAGAAGTCGATTTGCCAGTACCTGCTCTGAAGATGGATCAGTGGAAGACGGTGGCAGCTGCTTCTGCAACATGCATGTGCGGTGACCATTGAGGGTGCGTCGGACCGGTGTGTGCCCCAGGCCTAGAAATGTGGTTTGGCTGGGGCCTCCGGCTTTAGATATTGGGCTTCGGTGTGAGGTCTGAGTATGCGACTCAAACAATCTGCACTCCTTCAGCAAGTTGATAGGAATAGCGACAAATGTTGCTGAGATGGTGGCTTCAGACTTATCGATGTATTACTTTGTAAAATCTTGGTGAATAATTAATAAAATGGTTGCATGCATCACCCAGATGCAGAGGCCAGGGGTCATCCTCCTTTTCGAAACAAATTGTATGGGAACATGCTACACAACAAGACTTCTATCGTACATTATGAAGATGCGGTGACAATCAATCTCACCAGCTCGAATGCACCAAAAGCAGAGTAGACTGTTGCTGAAGCGCGACAATTCTCATAGCTAGGTTATATCTCCTAGCATGGGAGAATTTTTAGGGCCTATCCACTGATCTACCATCGAAATGGATTGTGCCTATAAGGTATCCACACATCCCATACTAGAGGTACAACAACACTTCGTGAGAGCATATAAAACCGCCGAGACAACTAGAGGAAAAAGGAAGAGCGCATGGCAACACTTAGGGGAGAGATAGGGAAGGTGCATGGAGGCTTGCTGTCCCTTTAGGGTGTGTCCTAAAAGGCCTTAGCCAAACCCACCAGTTCTTGGCTGTTATGCTTGGCTACCCCCTAGGATCTAGACTGACCACACAAACCAATGCTAGTCTTTCGTGCATACTTTATCCTCACCCATGCGCACCTAGTATCAAATATTTAGTTAGTTCCTTTTGGATGGGCTCTCAAAAAGAAGGTGTACCTTGTTAATATGAATAGTCTATCATTTCTATTAAGCCGGGATAGAACACGCCCCCCATCTATTTATAGGTGGAGGGGAGGGGCTGGTTGACCTCGGAGGGAGGAAATCATCCCTAGGGTTCAGACAAACCAAGAGGTGTAATCCTCCAAGGATTCCACTCCGGTTGCCTTAGCTCCCAAGTTTCTTGTTGGGGCTAGCATATTTTTGGCCCATGTGGGCTTTGCCCCTTAGAACAGCCAGGGGCAACCCACTAAAGACCCTCTAGAATATCCAGGGAGGTTCTAGAACCGTTTATACCCTTCTAGGAGCTTCCAGGGCTTTCGAAGACATTCTAGGGAATTTTGGGACGCTCCCGGGTATGATCTGGACGCTCCCACGACCACCCCAAACACTTCCAAAACAATGTGAAACACTTCGGGATCGCATCCTCCTATTCTCCATTATCTCCTAGTTCTCTGACATACCACAAGCCACGTGACCCTATAGGTGCTGTAAATGTGGACATGTCCAGAACACCTAACGTTCAATATATTAGAAGGATTTGGTACCCATAATAATTCCCAGATATCAACAAAGATCTTTATCAAGCGAAACTTATGTTATTGTATGCTATTCCCCTTGTTTTGTGAAACGTTAGAAACCGAAGTCGAGACTTTTATTGGTATCCTTGTGAAGCAATGCCTTGATCACTATACCAAGTTATCCTTGTTATCGGTTTTGTTCTCTGTTCTCATTTCCATATTCTGGTATCGCTGTGATATGAATCACGGTGCCTGACCAGAAAAATGCTAGATACCATAATACCAAGTGGGCCCGAAGTGTATTTATCCATCGTTGGCGGAGGAAAGAGTAATAACTTCGTTGCTGACGGCTCCAAAACCTGTTGATGTCTACTACACAACCTTCTTCTTGTAGACGTTGTTGGGCCTGCAAGTGCACAGGTTTGTAGGACAGTAGCAAATTTCCCTCAAGTGGATGACCTAAGGTTTATCAATCCGTGGGAGGCGTAGGATGAAGATGGTCTCTCTCAAGCAACCCTGCAACCAAATAACAAAGAGTCTCTTGTGTCCCCAACACACCCAATACAATGGTAAATTGTATAGATGCACTAGTTCGGCGAAGAGATGGTGATACTAGTGCAATATGGATGGTAGATATAGGTTTTTGTAATCTAAAAATATAAAAACAGCAAGGTAAGTAATGATAAAAGTGAGTGTAAACGGTATTGCAATGGTAGGAAACAAAGCATAGGGTTCATACTTTCACTAGTGCAAGTTCTCTCAACAATGATAACATAGATAGATCATATAACAATCCCTCAACATGCAACAAAGAGTCACTCCAAAGCCACTAATAGCGGAGAACAAACCAAGAGATTATGGTAGGGTACGAAACCACCTCAAAGTTATTCTTTCGGATCGATCTATTCAAGAGTTCGTACTAGAATAACACCCTAAGACACAAATCAACCAAAACCCTAATGTCACATAGATACTCCATTGTCACCTCAAGTATCCGTGGGCATGATTATACGATATGCATCACACAATCTCAGATTCATCTATTAAACCAACACAAAGTACTTCAAAGAGTGCCCCAAAGTTTCTACCGGAGAGTCAAGACGAAAACGTGTGCCAACCCCTATGCATAGGTTCATGGGCGGAACCCACAAGTTGATCACCAAAACATACATCAACTGGCACGTGATAACCCATTGTCACCATAGATAAACACGGCAAGACATACATCAAGTGTTCTCAAATCCTTAAAGACTCAATCCGACAAGATAACTTCAAAGGGAAAACTCAATCCATTATAAGAGAGTAGAGGGGGAGAAACATCATAAGATCCAACTATAATAGCAAAGCTCGCGATACATCAAGATCGTGCCATAGAGAGAACACGAGAGAGAGAGAGAGAGAGATCAAACACATAGCTACTGGTACATACCCTCAGCCCTGAGGGTGAACTACTCCCTCCTCGTCATGTATAGCGCCGGGATGATGAAGATGGCCACCGGTGATGGGTTCCCCCTCCGGCAGGGTGCCAGAACGGGCTCCCGAGAGGTTTTTGGTGGCTACAGAGGCTTGCGGCGGCGGAACTCCCGATCTATCTTCATCTTTGATGTTTTTAGGGTACATGGACTTATATAGGCGAAAGAAGTTGGTCGGGGGAGCCTCGAGGGGCCCAGGAGAGGGTACGGCGCGCCCAGGGGGTGGGCATGCCCCCTGTCTCGTGGCTTCCTCGATGCTCCCTTTACTTCAACTCCAAGTCTCCTGGATCATAATCTTTCCAAAAATCACGTTGCTGAAGGTTTCATTCCGTTTGGACTCCGTTTGATATTCCTTTTCTTCAAATACTGAAACAGGCAATAAAACAACAATATGGGCTGGGCCTCCGGTTAATAGGTTAGTCCCAAAAATGATATAAATGTGTAAAATAAAGCCCATAAACATCCAAAAGGGGTAATATAATAGCATGGAACAATCAAAAAATATAGATACGTTGGAGATGTATCAAGCATCCCCAAGCTTAATTCCTACTCGTCCTTGAGTAGGTAAATGATGAAAGCATAATTTTTGATGTGGAATGCTACCTAGCATAATTCCCCATGTAATTTTCTCTATTGGGGCATGAATGTTCAGATCCGAATGATTCAAAATAAAAGTTCATATTGACGTGAGAATTAGTGATACTTCAAGCATACTAATCAAAGTAATCATGTCTTCTCAAAATAACATGGCCAAAGAAAGTTATCCCTACAAAATCATATAGTCTGGCTATTGCTCTATCTTCATCACACAAAGTATTTAATCATGCACAACCCCGATGACAAGCCAAGCAATTGTTTTATACTTTAATAATCTCAAACTTTTTCAACTTTCACCCAATACATGAGCGTGAGCCATGGACATAGCACTATATGTGGAATAGAATGGTGGTTGTGGAGAAGACAAAAAGGAGAAGATAGTCTCACATAAACTAGGTGTATCAACGGGCTATGGAGATGCCCATTAATAGGTATCAATGTGAGTGAGTAGGGATTGCCATGCAACGGATGCACTAGAGCTATAAATATATGAAAGCTCAACAAAAGAAACTAAGTGGGTGTGCATCCAACTTGCTTGCTCACGAAGACCTAGGGCATTTTGAGGAAGCTCATCATTGGAATATACAAGCCAAGTTCTATAATGAAATATTCCCACTAGTATATGAAAGTGACAACATAGGAGACTCTCTATCATGAAGATCATGGTGCTAATTTAAAGCACAAGTGTGGAAAAAGAGATAGTAGCATTGTCCCTTCTCTCTTTTTCTCTCATTTTATTATTTTTTTCTTTTCTTTTTCTTTTTTTCTCTGGCCTTTCTTTTTTTTTCTTTTTCTTTTTGGTCTTTCTTTTTTCTTTTTGTAAAGTCCAAAGTCTCATCCCGACTTGTGGGGGAATCATAGTCTCCATCATCCTTTCCTCACTAGGACAATGCTCTAATAACGAAGATCATCACACTTTTATGGATTTACAACTCAAGAACTACAACTCAAAGCTAGAACAAGGTATGACTCTATATGAATGCCTCCGGCGGTGTACCAGGATATGCAATGAATCAAGAGCGACATGTATGAAGATTATGAAGGTGGCCTTGCCACAAATATGATGTCAACTACATGATCATGCAAAGAGCAATATGACAAAAGTAATGCGTGTCATATGAACGGAACAGTGGAAAGTTGCATGGCAATATATCTCGGAATGGCTATGGAAATGCCATAATAGGTAAGTATGGTGGCTGTTTTGAGGAAGGTATATGGTGGGTGTATGGTACCGGCAAAAGTTGCGCGGCACAAGAGAGGCTAGCAATGGTGGAAGGGTGAGGGTGCGTATAATCCATGGACTCAACATTAGTCAAAAGAACTCATATACTTATTGCAAAAATCTACAAGTCATCAAAAACAAAGTATTACGCGCATGCTCCTAGGGGAATAGATTGGTAGGAAAAGACCATCACTCGTCCCAGACTGCCACTCATAAGGAAGACAATCAATAAATAAAATTGTGCTCCAACTTCATCACAAAGCGGTTCACCATACGTGCATGCTACGGGAATCACAAACCTCAACACTAGCATTTTTCATAATCACCTCAACTAGCATGACTTTAATGTCACTACCTCCATATCTCAAAACAATTATCAAGTATCAAATTGATCATAGCATCCAATTCACTTTCTATGATAGTTTTTATTATACCCAACTTGGATGCTCATCATTCTAGGACCAACTTTGTAACCAAAGCAAATACCATGCTGTTCTAAAAGACTCTCAAAATAATATAAGTGAAGCATGAGATACTAGCAATTTCAAACAAAATATAACCACCGCCGTGCTCTAAAAGATATAAGTGATGCATTAGAGCAAATGACAAACTACTCCGAAAGATATAAGTGAAGATCAATGAGTAGTCAAATAATTGTGCAACTATGTGAAGACTCTCTAACATTAAGGAATTTCAGATCTTGGTATTGTATTCAAACAGCAAGCAAAAAATATAAAATGACATTGCAAGGATAGCACAACTCATGTGAAGAAGCAAAAACTTAGGCTCAACCGATACTAACCGATAGTGGTTGAAGAAGAAAGGTGGGATGCCTACCGGGGCATACCCAAGCTTAGATGATTGAGACTTCTTGAAATATTATCTTGGTGTGCCTTGGGCATCCCCAAGCTTGAACTTTTCTGTCTCCTTAATTCCTCTCATATCATAGTTTCTCTTTTTATCAAAAGCTTCATCCACACCAAACTCAACAAGAACTCGTGAGATAGGTTAGTATAAACCAATGCAAAACCTTATCATTTTCTACTGTAACAAATAACTAAAATTATTATTCAACATTGAATACTAAATGCCTCTGCATATTTAATACTCCTATACTCAAATAGAATCATTAAACAAGCAAACATATGCAAACAATGCAAACATAACAGCTATCTGCCAAAACAGTACAGTCTGTAAAGAATGCAAGAGTATCAATACTTCCCTAACTCCAAAAATTATGAGAAAAATACTACTCTGTAGAAGATTTACCAGAGCTCAATATAAAAAAAGTTTCAACATTATACCATTCTCTGACTTTTCTAGGGAATGTTTGCAACAGCGGTAAACTTTCTGTTTTCAAACAGCAACATGTATACTAGCAAAATAAGCAAGGTAAAGGCTATCCTTGACATTTTTATTGAAACTAGAGATGCAAACATTATTCTAAATAACAGCAAGCAAATACTAAAAAAAATAAAATGACGCTCCAAGCAAAACACATATCATGTGGTGAATAAAAATATAGCTCCAAGTAAAGTTACCGATGAACGAAGACGAAAGAGGGGATGCCTTCCGGGGCATCCCCAAGCTTAGGCTCTTGGTTGTCCTTGAATATTACCTTGGAGTGCCTTGGGCATCCCCAAGCTTAGGTTATTGCCACTCCTTATTCCATAGTCCATCGAATCTTTACCCAAAACTTGAAAACTTCACAACACAAAACTCAACAGAAAACTCGTAAGCTCCATTAGTATAAGAAGAAAATAAAACCACCACTTAGGTACTGTAATGAACTCATTCTAAATTCATATTGGTGTAATATATAATGTACTCCAACTTATCTATGGTTCATACCCTCCGATACTACTCATAGATTGATCAAAATAAGCAAACAACACATAGAAAACAGAATATGTCAAAAACAGAACGGTCTATAGTAATCTGTATCAAACGTATACTTCTGGAACTCCAAAAATCCTACTAAATTAGGAAGTCCTAAGAAATTTTGTACCAATCGAGAGCAAAAAGAATCAGATCATAAGCACGTTTCTGTGAATTAACAAAACTACTTTACTGGGTGCAAAAGTTTCTGATTTTCAACAGGATCAACACAACTATCACCATAAGCTATCCTAAAGGTCTTACTTGGCACTTTATTGAAACAAAAGCTATAAAACATGATTACTACAGTAGCATAATCATGTGGACACACAAAAACAGTAAGGATAAATATTGGGTTGTCTCCCAACAATCGCTTTTCTTTAATGCCTTTCTAGCTAGGCATGATGATGACAATGATGCTCACATAAAAGATAAGAATTGAAACATAACGGGAGCATCATGAAACTTATGACTAGCACATTTAAGCCTAACCCACTTCCTATGCATAGGATTTTGTGAGAAAACAACTTATGGGAACAATAATCAACTAGCATAGGAAGGCAAAACAAGCATAGCTTCAAAACTTTAAGCACACAGAGAGGAAACTTGACATTATTGCAATTCCTACAAGCATATATTCCTTCCTCATAATAATTTTCAGTAGCATCATGGATGAATTCAACAATATAACCAGCACCTAAAGCATTCTTTTCATGATCTACAAGCATAGAATTTTTACTACTCTCCACATAAGCAAATTTTTCTCATGGATAATAGTGGGAGCAAACTCAACAAAATAATTATCATGTGAGGCATAATCCAATTGAAAACTAAAATCATGATGACAAGTTTCATGGTTATCATTATTCTTAATACCATACAAGTCATCACAATAATCATCATAGCTAGCAACTTTGTTCTCATAATCAATTGGAGCCTCTTCCGAAATAGTGGAATCATCACTAAATAAAGTCGACACTCTTCCAAATCCACTTTCATGTTCATCACAATAAGATTAAACATCCTCCAAAATAGTGGGATCACTACTTCCTAAAGTTGACACTCTTCCAAACCCACTTTCATCAATATAATCATCATAAATAGGAGGCATGCTTTCATCATAATAAATTTGCTCATCAAAACTTGGGGGACAAAAAATATCATATTCATCAAACATAGCTTCCCCAAGCTTGTGGCTTTGCATATCATTAGCATCATGGATATTCAGGGAGTTCATACTAACAACATTGCAATCATGCTCATCATTCAAAGATTTAGTATCAAACATTTTATTGATTTCTTCTTCTAGCACTTGAGCACAATTTTCCTTTTCATCCTACTCACGAAAGATAGTAAAAAGACGAAGCGTATGAGACAAACTTAACTCCATTTTTTTGTAGTTTTATTTTATAGACTAAACTAGTGATAAAACAAGAAACTAAAAGACTCAATTGCAAGATATAACAATATACCTTCAAGAACTCACCTCCCCGGCAACAGCGCCAGAAAAGAACTTGATGTATACCACACAACCTTCTTCTTGTAGACGTTGTTGGGCCTGCAAGTGCACGGGTTTGTAGGACAGTAGCAAATTTCCCTCAAGTGGATGACCTAAGGTTTATCAATCAGTGGGAGGCGTAGGATGAAGATGGTCTCTCTCAAGCAACCCTGTAACCAAATAACAAAGAGTCTCTTGTGTCCCCAACACACCCAATACAATGGTAAATTGTATAGGTGCACTAGTTCGGCGAAGAGATGGTGATACAAGTGCAATATGGATGGTAGATATAGGTTTTTGTAATCTGAAAATATAAAAACAGCAAGGTAACTAATGATAAAAGTGAGCGTAAACGGTATTGCAATGGTAGGAAACAAGGCATAGGGTTCATTCTTTCACTAGTGCAAGTTCTCTCAACAATAATAACATAGATAGATCATATAACCATCCCTCAACATGCAACAAAGAGTCACTCCAAAGCCACTAATAGCGGAGAACAAATGAAGAGATTATGGTAGGGTATGAAACCACCTCAAAGTTATTGTTTCGGATCGATCTATTCAAGAGTTCGTACTAGAATAAAACCTTAATACACAAATCAACCAAAACCCTAATGTCACTTAGATACTCCATTGTCACCTCAAGTATCCGTGGGCATGATTATACGATATGCATCACACAATCTCAGATTCATCTATTCAACCAACACAAAGTACTTCAAAGAGAGCCCCAAAGTTTCTAACGGAGAGTCAAGACGAAAATGTGTGCCAACCCCTATGCATAGGTTCATGGGCGGAACCCGCAAGTTGATCACCAAAATATACATCAAGTGGCACGTGATATCCCATTGTCACCACAGATAAACATGGCAAGACATACATCAAGTGTTCTCAAATCCTAAAAGACTCAATCCAACAAGATAACTTCAAAAGGAAAACTCAATCCATTACAAGAGAGTAGAGGGGGAGGAACATCATAAGATCCAACTATAATAGCAAAGCTCGCGATACATCAAGATCGTGCCATAGAGAGAACACCAGAGAGAGAGATCAAACACATAGCTACTGGTACATACCCTCAGCCCCGAGGGTGAATGTGGGAGTCCTGGACTAGGGGGTGTCCGGATAGCCGGACTATCATCATCGGCCGGACTCCAAGACTATGAAGATACAAGATTGAAGACTTTGTCCCATGTTCGGATGGGACTTTCCTTGGCGTGGAAGGCAAGCTTGGCGATACGGATATGTAGATCTCCTACCATTGTAACCGACTCTGTGTAACCCTAGCCCTCTGCGGTGTCTATATAAACCGGAGGGTTTTAGTCCGTAGGACACACAACCATTACAACAATCATACCATAGGATAGCTTCTAGGGTTTAGCCTCCTTGATCTCGTGGTAGATCCACTCTTGTACTACCCATATCATCAATATCAATCAAGCAGGAGTAGGGTTTTACCTCCATCGAGAGGGCCCGAACCTGGGTAAAACATCGTGTCCCTTGTCTCTTGTTACCATCCGCCTAGACGCACAGTTCGGGACCCCCTACCCGAGATCCGCCGGTTTTGACACCGACATTGGTGCTTTCATTGAGAGTTCCTATGTGTCGTCACGGATAGGCTTGATGGCTTCTTCAATCAACAACAAGACAGTCCAGGGTGAGAATTTTCTCCCCGGACAGATCTTCATATTCGGCGGCTTTGCACTGCGGGCCAATTAACTTGGCCATCTGGAGCAGATCGAAAGCTACGCCCCTGGCCATCAGGTCAGATTTGGAAGCCTAAACTTCACAGCTGACATCCGCGGAGATTTGATCTTCGATGGATTCGAGCCACAGCCGAGCGTGCCGCACTGTCACGATGGCCATGATCTAGCTCTGCCGCCGGACAGTACCTTGGAGGCCGCACACGAATCCGCTCCGACCCATAGCTCGGAGCCGACCGCGCAGATCGAGGACCGGTGGCTGGACACCGCCTCGGGAGCTGCAACTGCTACGGCGATGGAGCCGAATACTGACCTTGTCCCTTATAAAGCTCATGATTCCGAGGTGCCAGACTCCTTGCCGGACTCCGAACCTCCTGCGCCCCTACCAATCGAATCCGATTGGGCGCCGATCATGGAATTCACCGCTGCGGACATCTTTCAGCACTCACCCTTTGGCGACATCCTAAATTCGCTAAAGCATCTCTCATTATCAGGAGAGCCCTGGCCGGACTGCGGTCAGGATGGTTGGGATGTGGACGACGAAGAAATTCAAATCCCACCCACCACCCACTTTGTAGCCACTGTCGACGATCTAACCGACATGCTAGACTACGACTCCGAAGACATCGACGGCATGGACGACGATGCCGGAGACGACCAAGAACCAGCGACTACGGGGCACTGGAAGACCACCTCGTCATACGACATATACATGGTGGACACCCCAAAGGATGGGGACGGCGAAGAAGCAGCAGAGGCAGATTCCTCTAAGAAACAGCCCAAGCGCCGACGTCAGCGGCGCCGCTCTAAATCCCGCCACAACAAGAATGGAGATTCCGGCACCGGAGATAATAACACCCCAGAGAGTGCCGAAGACAACCCCCTCCAGCAAGATTCAGCACAGGAGGACGGAGAAGCCAGCCCTCAAGAGAGAGCGGCAGACGAGGAGAGAGGATGACAATTACATGCCTCCCTCCGGAGACGAGGCAAGCCTCAATGACGACGAATTTGTCGTGCCCGAGGATCCCGTCAAACAAGAGCGTTTTAAACGCAGGCTAATGGCCACGGCGAACAGCCTAAAAAAGAAGCAGCAACAACTTCGAGCTGATCAAGACCGGCTGGCCAACAGATGGACCGAGGTCCTCGCGGCTGAAGAGTATGAACTCGAATGCCCCTCCAAAAGCTACCCAAAACGCAAGTTGCTCCCCCGACTAGAGGAGGAAGCATACAAACCTTCATCACCAGCGCATAATACGGCAGACCGACCACCTCGTGGCCGCGACAGAGAGGCATCTAGGCCCTCCGCCTAAACCGTACCCCGGCACCGCTCGAAAAGCGCGAAGCCACGGGGGGATGCGCCGGACTTGCGGGATATACTGGAGGACAAGGCAAGACAATCCAGATCCATCTACGGATCACGTGGGCGCCCCACGACCCACGACGACTACCGTCGCGCCGGATACAGCAACTCCGGCCGGGCCGAACACAGCAGACAACGCTCTCTTGAGCTACGTCGTGATATTGCTCAGTATAGAGGTGCCGCACACCCACTATGCTTCACAAACGAAGTAATGGATCATCAAATCCCTGAAGGGTTTAAACCCATGAACATTGAATCCTACGATGGCACAACAGACCCCGTGGTTTGGATCGAAGATTATCTCCTTCATATCCATATGGCCCGCGGTGACGATCTCCACGCCATCAAGTATCTCCCACTCAAGCTTAAAGGACCAGCTCGGCATTGGCTTAACAGCTTGCCAGCAGAGTCAATTGGGTGTTGGGAGGACCTGGAAGCCGCATTCCTCGACAACTTCCAGGGCACATATGTGCGACCACCAGACGCCGATGACCTAAGCCACATAATTCAGCAGCCAGACGAATCGGCCAGACAGTTCTGGACACGGTTCCTAACAAAGAAAAATCAAATCGTCGACTGTCCGGATGCAGAGGCCCTCGCAGCCTTCAAACATAACATCCGCGACGAGTGCTGGCCCGGCACCTAGGACAGGAAAAGCCGAAATCCATGGCAGCCCTCACATCACTCATGACCCGCTTCTGTGCAGGAGAGGACAGCTGGCTAGCTCGCAGTAACAACCTCAGCAAAAATTCTGGCAGTCCGGACAACAAGGACCGCAATGGCAGGTCGCGTCGCAACAAAAACAAACGCCGCGTTAACGGCGATAACACTGAGGATACGACAGTCAACGCCGGATTCAGAGGCTCTAAACCCGGTCAGCGGAAAAAGCCATTCAAAAGAACTACTCCGGGTCCGTCCAATTTGGACCGAATACTCGACCGCTCTTGCCAGATACATGGCACCCCCGAAAAGCCAGCTAACCACACCAACAGGGATTGTTGGGTATTCAAGCAGGCAGGCAAGTTAATTGCCGAAAACAATGACAAGGGGCTGCATAGCGATGACGAGGAAGAGACCCGGCCGCCGAACAGTAGAGGACAGAAGGGTTTCCCCCCACAAGTGCGGACGGTAAACATGATATACGCAACCCACATACCCAAGAGGGAGCGGAAGCGTGCACTTAGGGACGTATATGCGATGGAGCCAGTCGCCCCGAAGTTCAATCCGTGGTCCTCTTGCCCGATCACTTTCGATCGAAGGGACCACCCCACCAGTATCCGCCATGGCGGATTCGCCGCATTGGTTTTAGACCCAATCGTCGATGGATTTCACCTCACTAGAGTCCTGATGGACGGCGGCAGCAACCTGAACCTGCTTTATCAGGATACAGTGTGCAAGATGGGCATAGACCCCTCAAGGATTAAACCTACAAAGACGACCTTTAAAGGCGTCATACCAGGTGTTGAGGCCAATTGTACAGGCTCAGTCAAACTAGAAGTGGTCTTCGGATCCCCGGATAATTTCTGAAGTGAGGACTTAACCTTCGACATAGTCCCGTTCCGCAGTGGCTATCACGCTCTGTTCGGACGAACCGCGTTTGCAAAATTCAACATGGTGCCGCATTACGCATACCTCAAGCTCAAGATGCCAGGCCCTTGTGGAGTCATCACGGTCAACGGAAACACTGAACGCTCCCTCCGAACGGAGGAACACATAGTGGCTCTCGCGGCAGAAGTACAGAGCAGCCTCTCAAGGCAATTCTCGAGTCTGGCCGTTAAACGACCGGACATGGCCAAACACGCCCGGAGTAACATACATCAAGACCACCTGGCACGTTCCGAGCACGTGTAGCAATGCGGCCCCAACCCCAGCCCTTACATGATTGCAAGACCATCTCTTCGCATACATCATTACACTTTGGAGATACCATGGGCATAGGGGGAGGGGCACGACCACGACAGGCCCAGAGTGCGGCTTAACCACACCAGGGGCTCCCAAGTGTGTCATTCTTTTTTCTTTTTTTTTTTATTTTTTCCACAGGACTCTGTTCACCAGAGGCCCTGTCCGGCAGTAGATCTGCCGAACTCACGATGCAACAGCCAGGGAGGGACAATGGCTACGATGAACACCCAGGTGGTCTCCATTATGAGCATTAAATCTGTTTAATACACCATTCCGCAGCCTACCCCTGGAGGGAGACACTTTTAATAGTCCAACCCTTGCTTACCGCACTATTTGTATCGTTCTGCACCCATGGCAGAATTCCTCGAATAAACAATGCATCACTTTTTGTTTATAATTGCATTTCCCTTTTTACATATATGTTCATTTATGACATCTTGCACCCGTACATTTTGGTACGACTGAATACACCAAGGGCTTATGTTCCCCGCATTATGGTGTGATAAGTCCGAACACTTTCACAAGTGCGGCACCCCGAACTTATAGCATTATATGCATCGGCTCCGAATCATGTCTTGGGTCAATAGTTGGGTTTTCCCGGCTCCCATGTTTTGGTACCTTACGTTCCGTTCTATCGGCTAAGGTAGCACTGGGAGAACCACTGCGATTGCGCCCCGGTTGAGCTGGGCGAGCGCCTTAGTGGAGAAAGCTAAAACTGACCGTCATGATAAGGCGAGAGCTGGTCGCTGTTCGAGAGGTCTTTTCGAGTCCCTAAAGACTTATGCCGCTTAGAGCGAGGAACCGGCTGTGTCCGGCCCAGGCGTGGATAGCGCCCCGAATTCGGTCTTCCGAACACTAGGGGCTTCGCCGAAATTTAAAATTATAGAATTCTATGGCTAAGTGAGAGTGTTCAAGCATTATAAGTCCGGTTGCCTTGTTCGTTGTGTTGAGCGCCTCCCTAGATGGACCCAAAAATGGGAACAAGAGCGCTCAAGTTTATCCCGAACACCCCAGCACTCGTGGCATGGGGGCTGAAGCCGACGACTTGCCATCTCTCAGATTTGATAAACGGCCGCACAGAAGGTAATATTTTAAATTAATAAGCGTTGCTTAGCGCATATGAACAAAGTTTTCAGCGCACAGGATAACACATTGCGAGTCTACTCAAAAATTACATCTTTGGGGCACTCATCCGCAATCTTGCGGGCACCCTTCAGGACACTCTTATAGTACATTTCGGGCGTACGATACTCCTTGCCCGCCGGCGGCGCGTCCGTTATAAGCCTCTCAGCATCCAGCCTGCCCCAGTGCACCTTTGCGCGGGCAAGGGCCCGACGGGCACCTTCAATGCAGGCGGAGCGCTTGATGACTTCCACCCAGGGGCACGCATCCACCAGCCGCCGCACGAGGCCGAAGTAGCTCCCAGGCATGGCCTCTTCAGGCCACAGCCGGACTATGAGGCCCTTCATGGCCTGCTCGGCTACCTTGTGGAGCTCGACCAGCTGCTTCAGCTGGTCGCTAAGGGGCACCGGATGTCCGGCCTCAGCATACTGAGACCAGAAGACCTTCTCCGTTGAGCTCCCCTCCTCGGCCCGGTAGAATGCGGCGGCATCGGACACGCTGCGAGGCAGATCTGCAAACGCCCCTGGAGAGCTCCGAATTCGGGTAAGTAACAGGTAATTCACATTCACATGCTTGCTTTGCATGAAAAATGCCTTACCCGCCGCTATTTTCTTCACCGCCTCAATCTCCTGGAGGGCCTTATGGGCCTCGGCCTTAGCGGCTTTGGCACTTTCAAGAGCCGAGGCAAGCTCGGACTCTCGAGTCTTCGAGTCGCGCTCCAAACTCTCATGCTTTTCCATGAGAGCCTGGAGCTCTTGCCGCACCTCCGCCACCCGCGCCTCCTGCTTCTCTCGCTCCGCTCGTTCCGCGGCCGCATTACGTTCGGCCGCGGACACGGCCTCCTTCAGGGTCACCACCTCGTTCGTGGCCCCTGCAGTACCCACGTTATCCTTGTTATTTCTATTGCAACCAAAATCCTTTTCTGTAAGGTACAAATTTAATACGGTGGTTACTCACCTTCTTTGTCCTCGAGCTGCTTCTTGGCAAGGCCGAGCTCGTTCTCGGACCGCTCGAGGTCCTGCTTCAAAGCACCGACCTCCGCAGTCAGTGCGGCAGAGGACAGCAGCGCAGCCTGCAATCCCATATTGACATAATTTTTAGAACTCCTGCGTATATCTTTTTTAGATCCTCAGTCCGGTTTTTCTTTCCGAACACCGAACCGAGCATCAGGGGCTACTGTCTATGCGGTATTACATTACATATTTTAAAACTTCTTACCTCAAAGCCTGTTAGAAGGCTGCTGCAGGCTTCGGTCAGCCCGCTCTTGGCGAGCTGAACCTTCTGAATCACCGCACTCATGATAGTGCGATGTTCTTCCTCAATGGAAGCGCCGTTGAGCGCCTCCAACAAGTTGTCCGGCGCCTCCGGTTGGACGGAGGCTGCCGGTGTCACGGTCTTGCCCTTCTTACGAAGGGGCCGCCTGCCGGACTCCGGAACCACTGTGGGTTTCGGCACGGAGTCCGGTGCAATGTCCGGGAGGCTGCCTTGCGGCACCTCCGGAGCCTCCTCCTGATGGGTCCCCTCCTGGGATCCCACCTCGGCGTCGTCAGCATCACGAGGGGTGGAGGCGGTCGGAATGGAATCCACATCCGACGGAGCCAAGGACCCACTCGATGAAGCGGGAAGATCATCCTCGGCCGGACTACAGGTAGTGTACGGCATTAGAAGGACAACATGTGGCATGAAAGAGAAATTATAAATCATTCAGGAATCCAGATACTTACGATCTTGCCGGAGGCTTGGCCCTTGAGGGCCACCCTTCGTCCACAACGTTGGCGTTGGCGGAGCTGTCCGGAGGAAGGGTCCTTCCCCTCTTGGATCCTTCGGCCTCCCCAGTTGGGGAAGCCTTCCTCATCCTCTCTCCCCCCTCCTGGGGAGAGTCCTCTTTCTCCTCCTCATCTTCGGGGAGGAGTCCACCTCGGAGCCATCGGACGATGAGTCCGATACCACCTGGCGCCGGGAACTCCTTCGGGTTCCCGTGGCCTTCTTCTTGGCCTTCTTCTCCGGCACCACATAGAGTGTCGGGACTAGCAGCCCCGTTAAACGGGTATCCGCTGGGTCTTCGGGGAGGGGAGCCGGCAGTTAACCTGTCCGGACGTCCTCTGCCAGTCCTGTTAAAGGCATCGGGAATTTTAGATCCCACAATAGAGTCAAACTATGAAAGAAATAAATGTCCCATAAAGGATAACATATCTTACCACACCGGCCGGGCGTTTCGTGCTGAATCCGCGATCTTCAGTTGCGGATGCGGGGGCTTCTCCGCCCTTGAACAGCACCCTCCAGGCAGCTTCGTACGTTGTGTCGAAGAGCCCGCTCAGGGTCCGGTGCTGTGCCGGATCAAACTCCCACAAATTGAAGGCCCGTTGTTGGCAGGGGAGAATCCGGCGGACGAGCATGACCTGGATCACGTTGACAAGCTTGAGCTTCTTGTTCACCAAGGTCTGGAGACAGGACTGGAGTCCGGTCAGCTCCTCCGAACTGCCCCATAGCAAGCCCTTCTCTTTCCAGGAGGTGAGCTGCATGGGGGTACCAGATCTGAACTCGGGGGCCGCTGCCCATTTAGGGTCACGCGGCTCGGTGATATAGAACCACCCCGATTGCCACCCTTTGATGGTTTCCACAAAGGCGCCCTCGAGCCAGAGGACGTTGGGCATTTTGCCCACCATGGCGCCTCCGCACTCCGCTTGGACGCCCTTCACTACCTTCGGCTTGACATTGAAGGTTTTTAGCCACAAGCCGAAGTGGGGCTGGATGCAGAGGAAGGCCTCGCACACGACGATAAACGCCGAGATGTTGAGGATGAAGTTTGGCGCCAGATCGTGGAAGTCCAGGCCGTAGTAGTACATGAGCCCCCGGACGAAGGGATGAAGTGGGAAGCCCAGTCCGCGGAGGAAGTGGGGAAGGAATACGACCCTCTCATGGGGCCTGGGGGTGGGGATGAGCTGCCCCTTGTCGGGCAGCCGGTGCGCGATGTCGCTGGACAGGTATCCGGCGCCGCGCAGTTTTTCGATGTGCCCCTCCGTAACGGAGGAGGCCATCCACTTGCCTCCCGCTCCGGACATGGCTGGAGAAGGTTGAGGCGAGATGTGCGAACTTGGGCGCTGGAGCTCGAGTGCGCGGAGATGGATAAGCAAAGGAGGAAGAAGGCGTAGGTAAAAAAGGTGGATCCTTATCCCCTTATATATGGGCGGACGAAGACTATGCGTCCCCACCGGCCTGGTAAAACTCGCTTATCTCCCAAGCGCCACCATCAATGGCGCGGTTGGGTTACCCACGTCCGTATTGATGGGAATCCCGGAATAAGGGGAACACGATCTCTGCTTCGACAAGACGTGCCAAGGAAACCGCTTCGCTAAACGCGCTGAGGTGGTATAATAAAAAACGATTCAAGTAAAGGCTTGGTGGTGGTATGACGTCATGCCACAAAATACGTCAGCAGATTGAACTTGTGTACATATTATTCTCTCTACGGTGGAATGTGGAATTTATTTTGCAGAGCCGGACACTATCCTGGTGTTCACAATCTTCTATGAATTATTCAGAGAAGGAACCCGCCTTGCAATGCCGAACAATATGCGCGCCGGACTCATCGTCATTGAAGCCTGGTTCAGGGGCTACTGAGGGAGTCCTGGACTAGGGGGTGTCCGGATAGCCGGACTATCATCATCGGCCGGACTCCAAGACTATGAAGATACAAGATTGAAGACTTCGTCCCGTGTCCGGATGGGACTTTCCTTGGCATGGAAGGCAAGCTTGGCGATACGGATATGTAGATCTCCTACCATTGTAACCGACTCTGCGTAACCCTAGCCCTCTCCGGTGTCTATATAAACCGGAGGGTTTTAGTCCGTAGGACACACAACCATTACAACAATCATACCATAGGCTAGCTTCTAGGGTTTAGCCTCCTTGATCTCGTGGTAGATCCACTCTTGTACTACCCATATCATCAATATCAATCAAGCAGGAGTAGGGTTTTACCTCCATCGAGAGGTCCCAAACCTGGGCAAAACATCGTGTCCCTTGCCTCCTGTTACCATCCGCCTAGACGCACAGTTCGGGACCCCCTACCCGAGATCCGCCAGTTTTGACACCGACAGTGGATTACTCCCTCCTCGTCATGGATAGCGCCGGGATGATGAAGATGGCCACCGGTGATGGGTTCCCCCTCCGGCAGGGTGCCGGAACGGGCTCCTGAGAGGTTTGTGGTGGATACAGAGGCTTGCGGCGGCGGAACTCCCGATCTATCTTCGCCATTGATTTTTTTAGGGTACATGGACTTATATAGGCAAAAGAAGTCGGTCGGGGGAGCCTCGAGGTGCCCGGGAGAGGGTATGGCGCGCCCGGGGGGGGGGGTGGGCGCGCCCCCCCTGTCTCGTGGCTTCCTCGATGCCCCCTTTACTTCAACTCCAAGTCTCCTGGATCATAATCTTTCCAAAAATCACGCTGCCGAAGGTTTCATTCCATTTGGACTCTGTTTGATATTCCTTTTCTTCAAAATACTGAAACAGACAATAAAACCGCAATATGAGCTGGGCCTCCGGTTAATAGGTTAGTCCCAAAAATGATATAAGTGTGTAAAATAAAGCCCATAAACATCCAAAAAGGGTAATAATAGCATGGAACAATAAAAAATTATAGATACGTTGGAGACGTATCACCTGTCAGAGGAGATCTTGGGCTTCCTGTATGGGTTCTTGGCACTGTCAAAGAATGTGTTGTGCTCTCTGAAGTTGAGCACACTGAAAGAGCCATGTGTTGTTGCAGCACTTGGAAGCCTTTGCAGTCTTGGCTTTGGCTTCAAAGTTTAAGGCCTTTGCTCCACATGATAAACATACTGAGGGCCTGGAGCAGTGGGTGGTACCATAATAGTCCATCTAACAGTCACCAACTCACCTCGATTGTAGGCACGTTCCATTGTATGAGGCCTTGGTGGAGGAACGGCGTCATCAGAAGTGATTGGCTGTAAAATGTTGTCAGTTGCAGCATTGGATTCAGGCTCCACATTGTCTTCAGCCATGACAGTGTCATCGGCTTCAGTGGTGTTGTTGGTGGCAGCCACATTGGTTTCAACCTCCATCTCTTCAACGACTGGAGGGTCTGGCACAAGCACATTCTCTGCTTGTAGGACTGGATCACTGGCATGGGGAGTAGCTTCTCTCTCTTTTTCTTTCTCTTCATCAGCTGATGCAGCCGAAATGTCTTCAGCAACTTTGGCTTCAAACTCATGAGCAGTTGCAGAAGGCATGGCGTCAGGGAACACTTGTCGTGGTACTGAGCCAGTTGGTTGCACATCCTCTTCTGGAATGCTTGACATGGATTCCTGAGACCTGGGACCTTTGCGAAGCCTTCTGAAGGAAGGCGACGCCTGTGGTGAAGGGATTGTGAAATCAAAGTCTTGAGGACTTTCTTGCTGAGTCTCAAGCACCGAAGTGGTGACTTGATGTCACACCCTGATTTTCATGCCACAACACTTAAGCTAATAAATCATGATAAAATGTGGTTTGATAAATATTTTTGAGTGTTTTGGTCTTTGATTGATTTTATTTCTGTGTGTTAGTTGCAAGTGCTCTAAAAATCAAATAAATCCTCCAACTCTTATACTCCTTCTCCTTGAACCAAAAACCTCGCTCAATGATCATGCCATGTGTGTAGGACATAAAAATAATTTCTTGCAAAAATACTTTGGCCAAAAAGTATTTTCTAAATTAGGTTTTCCAAAAACCCCTGAATTGAGACTTGAACTACAAGTACTTAATTAAAGGTGTGAATTTTTTTTCAAAAATTATATTTGACTCCTATTAGATATAGGACACCCAGAAACCACAAAAATATAATTTTAAAAGTAATTATCCTATTTTATTTAAAGGCTTTTTCTTTAGGCCAGAAATGGTCTTTAATAGGTTAAAATTATTTTAAAGCTTCAAAAATATTTGATAAAAATCAGGGAAACTCAGTAGACATATATTTTCCATATATAAGAGTTTCAGCACATGGTCATGTTCAAAATATTGGACAAAACCTCCCAAAACCATTTCTGCCCATTTCAAGGATTTGAAATATTTCTACAGGAAATATTTTCATAAAAATCCAAGAAAATTCCATCATGTAAAAAATGCCCTATTTGGTGATCTTGCCAAGTCTCATGTCTTGGAGAGCAAGATAACATCATCAAATCCCCTCAAAACCATTTCAGTCCATTTTGAAGTTTGAGCAACTTTACATTGCCAAACATTTCCAAATGTTCTCAAACCTTGTGAACATGCTCAAATGTTTTAATTGTTCATCTAGACCAAGTGGCACAAGTTGGAGAACAAGTTAGCTTGATCAAAGTGCCCCAAAACCCTTCCTGTCCAGAACCAAATTTGAACAACTCTACATTGTAAACTCTCTCCTTTTTATCTCAACTTTTGTGGACATGTTCAGAACCTCAAATGATGACACTAAACCAAGTGGTGCATCAAGGAGAATAGGTTTGCATGACTAAATATTGGTAAGTCCATTTCTGTTGATTTATAGGGTTTACAAAAGTTGCATTGGAAACTTTGCCCGAATGGACTCAATATTGGTGGAACCTATTATTTTCTCATACCATTTGACCCTGTCAAGCCTCGTGATAAGAGGAGTTCATCTTCTTAACCAAATCAACAACAAACACCTTGTGCCATTTTTCTGAAAACACCACTTTGACCCCTTCCACTAATCTCCATGAGTTATCCTTTTTACCACAACCCCACCTAGTCCCCCTCTACCTCTGGTGTGCTTCCCTGCCCGAGAGGCAATGATGAAGAGGGGAAGGGATCCACTTTTCTTCTCTGGACAACAACATTTTCACTCTCTCTTCACCCTCCTCTCCTCTACTGGCTCCCCAAGGCATCCAATGCCATTTCCACTTTGTTTACTCCCTCCCAGAGCCCCCAGACACAAGTGGCCACGCGAGGACGCGGGAAAAAGCTGCACATGCCGGCCAAAGACGCGCTCTGGAGCATGCTACCGTGCTCCCGACCGTTGACACCGCGCTCCCGTCCACCTCGGGCCGCCCAAGCATGCCAGTCGATGCGCCTCGGCGTCCGCGTCACGCCAGTAGGTCTCCTACTTGCCCCCGCACCCTCCTCTCGCCCCTGCGGCGCGTGCCCGAGCGCCACCGCATCCGCCAATCGCTGCCCGCGTCCCTGCCCCACCTCGCGCTCGCTCCTCTCTCCCTCTCTTTTTCCCTGGTCGTAGACCACGCCCAGGAAGACCCCCGAGTCGAAGCCAAGCCCTCCCGTGGCCTTCAGCAATGGCTACGGCCTCGCCGGCGCATGGCCCCGCGGTGCACCTCGCCCCCTTCTATTTAAGGCCACCCCCGAGCCTCCTCTCTACTCCTTTGGCTCTCTCTCCCTCCCGTGCACCTCCTGGGCCAACCCACTTCCCTCCTCGTGCCTTCCTTGCACCTCCATGGCCGGGGCAATGCCGCCGGCCTCCGCCTAAATTCGCACCCACCACTCCTCCTCCCCCCCTAGACCGCACTAGAACACCTCCACCATCACCGCAACACCCTCCAGCTCGTCCATTCGCCCCCGGGAAGGCCATGCGCTCACGGCCAAAGATGGCCGACGACCCCTCCGCCACCACCCAAGCCGTCGCCACTACAGCCATCCTCGGCATGCGTGCAGCACATGGATGGGTGCGACATGGTCTCCTGAGCACGCCGGTGGGAGGGGCGTCGCAGGAGACGCCCTGTAGCCCCGACAATCGCCGGCAGGAGCCGCTCCTCCCCGCGGCCAGAGCGCGCGCGGGAGGTGGAAGACGACCTGCCGCTGGGGCCCACACGCTAGTGACCCAACAGGCGGGCCCATCCGTTTAAGTGGAGGCGTACTCCGCGAAGGCGCCTTCGACGCCACCTCCACTGTCCACGTAGCCGAGCCGTTGGGCCGGCCTAGTGCGCTGCGGTGCTAAGCTGCGCCGTGGGCACAATTTAGGTATAACCAAAATCTTTTTCTTTTTCTTTTCCAGTGGGCTTCTAAAATCCATAGTTAATTCATTTCTTGTCCAAATTTGATGATTCAAATTTCCAGAGACTCCATAAGTCAAGATCTATTTAATGAGGCATAGTGAACATTTTTACTGTGCTTGGTTTTCACTGGATACATTAAATAGTTCATTTATCCACATAAGTCCACTTAAAAAATCCATATTATATTCATTTCAACTCCAAATCCAGTGAAACCAATTTCCAAATGTTTCTAAAATCATGCCTGATTTAATGGGTACTTTTACTAATTTTTATAAAAAGGCATTATGTGGACAACTTAAAGATCGATCAAATCCTTTGATTCCATCATATTGAAATGTTCAGAGATATCCACTAATCCAATCCCAATGAAACCACTCTGGTTATTTTTCATATAACCAGAGAAGTCCTAGAAAAGTCAACTTTATATTTTTGGAGCACTTTTATTTTTTCCTTCTTGTGTTGCTTATTGTGATTGTTTCCGACATTAGTTAACAAAGTAGACGGAGTACTTGGAGAAGGACCCAAAGACTTGAAGACTCTGATGAACCAGGCAAGCAGCCCTTTGACCATGATGAACCCTTTTTATCATAGTAGCATTTCTTCCCATGATTGTTGAATGCATGACATCTTGAATGGCAACCTTGCCAGGTTTGCCTTCGTTACATATACCTCGTTGATACTTGCGTTGTTCATGACTCTATCCTTGCTTAGAGTTGTGTTGGTGGGTGGTAGAAATATGCTACAGTTGTTGGCTGAGCAAAATGGGTCTGGGTTATGCATGGAAAGGAACAAGTGTGGTTTGACATACTTGCAAATAGCCCCAGTGGGTGCCACTAGTGCCCCTGGGAGATGATGATGAACTAGGTCACTACTTGGTGGAGAGGTAGTGTACCGAGGCTTGATGAAAGTGTTGTTTACAGAGATGGATTAGATTTAAGATTTGTTGACTGTCCCAACCCTACATGTGCAACCATTCTACCCTGATATGGGAAAGGGCATTATTGATTACCTAGGCCGATACTAGCATGGTGCCCACATTACTAGTGACGGGGGTGACATGAGGTCACTCTCGGGATGGAGTCGTGCTTGGATAGGCGGCCATGACTGTTTTCACAGGGCACCAGACACACCGTTGGTCCCTGCGTGTATGTGTGATAATAAAAAGGGCAGAGTCCCAAGATCTTGATGTTTATACACAAAGGTCGTGTACCAACGAGTGGACCCTATGTTAGTGTCGCCTAGGGAAAGATAGTGATCGGGTGCTTACCCCGGGTACTTGAGGTACCGCGGGTCGTGGATGACATGGAAGTTCCCCGGATCTTGTGGGTAAAGTGTGCAACCTCTGCAGAGTGTCAAACTATTCGACTAGCCGTGTCCACAGTCAAGGACGGTTGGGTGGTGCTGCTTAAAATATGTCCATATGTTTCTGACAAACAACACATATTGGAAATATTGTTGATATGATTCGTGAGGAAGTCACAATGAATTGAGTAAAGTTGTTCATAGCCCTTTCTCGATGTTGATGTCTGTAACCTCCTGATACTTGTTGCAGACGCATTCATGCCCTTGATAAATGTTGATCATACTTGCATGAGAAAAACTAGCTTTCCGCAAAAATGCCAATTAAGCATTAGATCTTTGCATAATTCTTTTGTTATCACTCCTGGGTTGCTTGTGAGTACATTCAAAGTACTCATTGGCTTGCCACTGGTTACTTTATTGGCCAGGCATGAAAGACAAGTTATATTGAAGAGTTCTTTGGTGACGATCGTGCGAGCTAGGACGCTTCCCAGTCAGAATGCCTGTAGGGTTAAGGCAGATGGCATGGGTCCAAGTTATTGACGAAGATTTCCGCTGCAATGTTATACACAAGACTTGACCATAATGGTAATAATTTATGTAAGATGGTATGTATGGATGTAAGACTCTTGTTATTCAGCTTCCGTGTGTTCAGTGAGCATTGATCTCTGGGATCACTTTACACGTGCATTCGGTGACCACGACTTATGAGTCGGGGTCCCCACAGAGATGGTATCAGAGCCATCCTGACTGTAGGAAGCCTTAGTTAGCATGGTCGTTAGTTAGGGTAAAACTATTTTCAAAACTACTACTATTTTTTGAAAACTATCTATACTTCTCTTCCTTTCTCAGTTTTTCGAAAACTAAGGTAAACTCCCCTTATTGATCTCTTCCTCCTTCAAAACTTTTGGTCGCTAGAACCCTTATGCCCCTAACCACTGGATTCCTTGAAGTCCTCATGGGTAGTCTAGAAGGAGGATGCCTTGTCGGACATTCACCCACACCTTATGAACACAAGATTGGCGACACCACAACAAGACGATACCAACAGAAGGTACATCCTCGATGAATGAGGACATGAAGACCCAGAAGATGGTGACACCCTTGACACTGCCCCAAGATGATGCGACCTTAGCCTATGATGATCAGAGCATAGGAAATGCAAGATCATGATATACATCGCTAATGGAGCAACCATGTCCTTATCATTGTTGCATCGGCAACCACCGATGGATGAGAACCTAGCCATTTGGTCCGCCTCACTATAGTGAGCAGGAAACAATTCTCTTCATCCCCTGCTCTCGGTGACGATATTGTCAACAATGTGTCCGACGGATTGGACCTCTATTATGCCTTGTAAATGTCATTGCATAAGGGACTGCCACCTGGAACTGCCGACAGCTTAAAAAGGCAAAAGTGATTGTCCTGATTAAGAAGACAAGAGAAGACCAAGTCAATGCCAGCCACGCGGAGCCACTTTCACCCCATCACCTCACCAGGCGAGAAGTTGTTGAAGATTCTTCAGGCTCAACCCAAATCTTTCATCAAACAAGAGACATAACAACACCTGGGGAAAACTTAGGAGACTACACGAGGCACAAGGCACGACTACTGAGTCCGAGAACCCCTAGGGTAGGATGAGTCGTGTACCCCCTATGCGCAGTCGAGTCCATATGATGGTTCGAATAGAACCATGATCGTGTGTTTCTTGTTTTTATTTGTTTGTGTTTTGATATCAGTCGCCCTTTTTGTCCTAGGCAACAAGTACATGACTATATCACCTTACTTATCTTAATGCCCGTGTTTGGCCCTTTCGGCACATGTTGTTTGCACTTGCATGATAGAACCCCCTTTAGGCATCACCCTCCTCTATGCTACTTTTCCCTCCCATCTCTCTCTCCTCATTTGAAGACCGACAAGACAAGGCGCACCAAGGATTCAACTTTGGAACCAACTAGCACTACGGACTTTTGCCACAACCTCCTCGACCAAATGCAACCCCATAGAGTTATGTTTAGTCCTCCAGACTGGAAACCCATCCCTAGACCCTTCGAGACTCCACGAGATACCCCAGCTCGAATCCTTAACCATGTGCTTGACCTACAAATTACAAGAAAACCAGTAAAGCCTCAGTAACCTTGCAAAACACTGGGTTCATTATGGAACTAGTGGATGTAATGAGCCAACACATTGTCATCCTGATATAGCAAGAATTGACGATGCCATAGGAAAGACCAGTTTGAGGATATAGGAATAGAGGACAAATGACTTGATGAGTTTATATCAATGACTTTGAGGGATCATTTGAGACTCTTTGGTGGATTATGAGGCTTTCATGTTGGTAGTTGAACTTGGTGGGATCAGTTAATAGAGTAGCATAACTTTTCATTGCCCCTGAGTAAATTGGATTTAGTAGGACAATTATGATCGCAAGCTGAAATTCTCGGATGTATAAGGATTTGACTTAGCCAGTGGATATGGATAGGAGATAGTTGATATTACGATAATGACTTGGGGAAAAGTGAAGAAATTCTCGTTGGACATGAGATTTGGATTTAAGTAGGTGATTCTAGTTGAATATAGATGATGATATATGTCTACATGGTTCGGAGTAAATTGTATTTAGACTGATGATCTCGATCATGATACCATGTTTCTCAATGGACGATAAACTAGGAGATTGAATTAATTGTCAAAGTTGATTTAGGGATCTATATACGCCTGACTTTGGAGTTTACTCGACCATGGTAATGGAAATTGGTGGACTGACTATAGTAAGGCTGGACCTTTTCAAGGATTATAGAATTAGAGGATATTAGAAGATCTTGTGGAACACCATAAACAATGGATTTGTAGGGTTAATGGATTATGTAGTGATTAATGGTAGATGATGGGCTATTAGGGTTGATTCATAGGAACGAAACAAGATCTTGGAGTGGAATACGACGTGTTTCCTTAGGGTAGAAATGCCTTAGACCTTGGAAGAGTAGGATGAGCACTTGGATTCTCATGTTTTATTCCAGCTTGGAAGCTTGTATGCTCTACCCATGGATTTTTAGGGGTAGCCATACATATGAGTTTGGGGATCGTAGACATATATGATTTTGCTAGACCTCCTCTCAGGAGTCATGATGATATGAATAGCATGAGTGATGATGGAGTTGACCTATACGGGATGTTTCTTTCAGAAATATAAAGTGATTTGCTTGGAAGGCTAGATAGAACAATTGGCATCTCAGGAACTATGCTCAAGGATGGGATGATAAACATTCACTCGCACACTAGAATCCTTGAAACCCTTACGCCCTACCAAGCCACAACATGGTCGGATCCTGACCTTGGTCTTTGGCTCTAGATCGATAAGACCTTGGCCCATACTCAATCGAGACCACCACCAATACCCCAGCCTACTTTATGTACCCCATGAACAAGTCTTCATGGAGCACTTGGATGGCTTGATTGTCATCTATATTTGGTGGCCCACTTGACTACTTGAAGACGGAAGAAGGACCGTTCAGCTGGTTAGGGAACATCTGAAGACCGCCATGTCAAGGAAGAAGAACTGCACCAACCACCATCGTCAAAGAAGTAAACCTCCGCGTCGAAGACCAGGTGTATCTACAGGCCACTTCTCTCAAAGAAACCCAACATTTCCATGACAAGGAAACCCACACCAAGATTCATCGGCCCTCTTCGAGATCACTCCAAGATTTAACAACCCCCTCTGAGATCACTACGAGATGAAGAGAAGACAGTTACCAGCTGGAGTTGCCACCTGATTTACCTAATGTGCACAACATTTTCCATGCATCACAACCCTAGAAGTGTTTCCAACCTCCTGATAAGCCTGATCTCTGCAAGAACATCGATCTTAAAGCCACCGACCTCCAGCCCAACCTAGCATATGCGAGAAACCCCTTAGCAATCTGGATCAAGCAGGACATCATACACGAAGCCACGCCATCGAGTACTTCAAGGTTCAGTGGAGCACCAAACGGAAGCAGAAGCAATATGAGGACGTGAAGACTACCCCGGATCCAAGTTTCCGTATTCCTTTCCACGCCTAGTTTAGGAATCTTGGGGACGAGATTCTTGTAAGGGGGGTAGGTTTGTCACACCCTGATTTTCATGCTACAACACTTAAGCTAATAAATCATGAAAAATGTGGTCTGACAAAAACTTTTGAGTGTTTTGGTCTTTGCTTGATTTGATTTCTGTGTGTTGGTTGCAAGTGCTCTAAAAATCAAATAAATCCTCCAACTCTAATACTCCTTCTCCTTGAACCAAAAACCTCGCCCAATGATCATGCCATGTGTGTAGGACATAAAAATAATTTCTTGCAAAAATATTTTGGCCAAAAAGTATTTTCTAAATTAGGTTTTCCAAAACCCCCTGAATTGAGACCTGAACTACAAGTACTTAATTAAAGGTGTGAAAAATCTTTCAAAAATTATATTTGACTCCTATTAGATATAGGACACCAAGAAACCACAAAAATATAATTTTAAAAGTAATTTTCCTATTTTATTTAAAGGCTTTTTCTTTAGGCTAGAAATGGTCTTTAATAGGTTAAAATTATTTTAAAGCTTCAAAAATATTTGATAAAAATCAGGGAAACTCAGTAGACATATATTTTCCACATATAAGAGTTTCAGCACATGGTCATGTTCAAAATATTGGACAAAACCTCCCAAAACCATTTCTGCCCATTTCAAGGATTTGAAATATTTCTACAGGAAATATTTTCATAAAAATCCAAGAAAATTCCATCATGTCACAAATGCCTGATTTGGTGATCTTGCCAAGTCTCATGTATTGGAGAGCAAGATAACATCATCAAATCCCCTCAAAACCATTTCAGCCCATTTTGAAGTTTGAGCAACTTTACATTGCCAAACATTTCCAAATGTTCTCAAACCTTGTGAACATGCTCAAATGTTCTAATTGTTCATCTAGACCAAGTGGCACAAGTTGGAGAACAAGGTAACTTGATCAAAGTGCCCCAAAACCCTTCCTGTCCAGAACTAAATTTGAACCACTCTACATTGTAAACTCTCTCCTTTTTATCTCAACTTTTGTGGACATGTTCAGAACCTCAAATGATGACACTAAACCAAGTGGTGCATCAAGGAGAATAGGTTTGCATGACTAAATCTTGGGAAGTCCATTTCTGTTGATTTCTAGGGTTTACAAAAGTTGCATTGTAAATTTTGCCCAAATGGACTCAATATTGGTGGAACCTATTATTTTCTCATACCATTTGACCCTGTCAAGCCTCATGACAAGAGGAGTTCATCTTCTTGCCCAAATCAACAACAAACACCTTCTGCCATTTTTCTAAAAACACCACTTTGACCCCTTCCACTAATCTCCATGAGTTATCCTTTTCACCACAACCCCACCTAGTCCCCCTCTACCTCTGGTGTGCTTCCCTGCCTGAGAGGCAATGATGAAGAGGGGCAGGGATCCAATTTTCTTCTCTGGACAACGGCATTTTCACTCTCTCTTCACCCCTCCTCTCCTCTACTGGCTCCCCAAGGCATACAATGCCATTTCCACTTTGTTTACTCCCTCCCAGAGCCCCCAGACGGAAGTGGCCATGCGAGGACGCGGGAAAAAGCCGCACATGCCGGCCAAAGACGCGCTCTGGAGCACGCTGCCGTGCTCCCGACCGTTGACACCGCGCTCCCGTCCACCTCGGGCCGCCCGAGCGCGCCAGTCGATGCGCCTCGGCATCTGCGTCACGCCAGCAGGTCTCCCACTTGCTCCCGCGCCCTCCTCTTGCCCCTGCGGCGCGTGCCCGAGCGCCACCGCATCCGCCAATCACTGCCGGTGTCCCTGGCCCACCTCGCACTCGCTCCTCTCTCCCTCTCTTTTTCCCTGGTCGTAGACCATGCCCAAGAAGACCCCCGACTCGAAGCCAAGCCCTCCCGTGGCCTCCAGCAATGGCTACGGCCTCGCCGGTGCATGGCCCCGCGATGCACCTCGCCCCCTTCTATTTAAGGCCACCCCCGAGCCTCCTCTCTACTCCTTTGGCTCTCTCTCCCTCCCGTGCACCCCTTGGGCCAACCCACTTCCCTCCTCGTGCCCTCCTTGCACCTACATGGCCGGAGCAATGCCGCCGGCCTCCGCCGAAATTCGCACCCACCACTCCTCCTCCTTCCCCCTAGACCGCACTAGAACACCTCTACCATCACCGCAAGGCCCTGTAGCTCCTCCATTCGCCCCCGGGAAGGCCAGGCGCTCACGGCCAAAGATGGCCGACGACCCCTCCGCCACCACCCAAGCCGTCACCACTACATCCATCCTCGGCATGCGTGCAACAAATGGATGGGTGCGGTGTGGTCTCCTGAGCACGCCAGTGGGAGGGGCGTGGCCGGAGACGCCCTGTAGCCCCGACAATCGCCGGCGGGAGCCGCTCCTCCCCGCGACTAGAGCGCGCGTGGGGGGTGGAAGACGACGTGCCGCTGGGGCCCACACGCCAGTGACCCAGCAGGCAGGCCCATCCGTTTAAGTGGAGGCGTACTCCGTGAAGGCGCCTTCGATGCCACCTCCTCTGTCCGTGCAGCCGAGCCGCTGGGCCGGCCTAGTGCGCTGCGGTTCTAAGCTACGCCGTGGGCACATTTTAGGTATAACCAAAATCTTTTTCTTTTTCTTTTCCAGTGGGCTTCTAAAATCCATTGTTAATTCATTTCTTGTCCAAATTTGATGATTGAAATTTCCAGAGACTCCATAAGTCAAGATTTATTTAATGAGGCATAATGAACATTTTTACTGTGCTTGGTTTTCACTGGATACATTAAATAGGTCATTTATCCACATAAGTCTACTTCAAAAATCCATATTATATTCATTTCAACTCCTAATCCAGTGAAACCAATTTCCCAATGTTTCTAAAATCATGCCAGACTTAATTGGTACTTTTACTAATTTTTATAAAAAAAGCATTATGTGGACAACTTGTAGATCCATCAAATCGTTTGATTCCATCATATTGAAATGTTCAGAGATATCCACTAATCCAATCCCAATGAAACCACTCTGGTTATTTTTCATATAACCAAAGAAGTCCTAGAAAAGTCAACTTTATATTTTTGGAGCACTTTTATTTTTTCCTTCTTGTGTTGCTTATTGTGATTGTTTCCGACATTAGTTAACAAAGTAGACGGAGTACTTGGAGAAGGACCCAAAGACTTGAAGACTCAGATGAACCAGGCAAGCAGCCCTTTGACCATGATGAACCCTTTTTATCATAGTAGCATTTCTTCCCATGACTGTTGAATGCATGACATCTTGAATGGCAACCTTGCCAGGTTTGCCTTCGTTACATATACCCCGTTGATACTTGCGTTGTTCATGACTCTATCCTTGCTTAGAGTTGTGTTGGTGGGTGGTAGAAATATGCTACAGTTGTTGGCTGAGCAAAATGAGTCTGGGTTATGCATGGAAAGGAACAAGTGTGGTTTGACATACTTGCAAATAGCCCCAGTGGGTGCCACTAGTGCCCCTGGGAGATGATGATGAACTAGGTCACTACATGGTGGAGAGGTAGTGTACCGAGGCTTGATGAAAGTGTTGTTTACAAAGATGGATTAGATTTAAGATTTGTTGACTGTCCCAACCCTACATGCGCAACCATTCTACCCTGATATGGGAAAGGGCATTATTGATTACCTAGGCCGATACTAGCATGGTGCCCACATTACTAGTGACGGGGGTGACATGAGGTCACTCTCGGGACGGAGTCGTGCTTGGATAGGCGGCCATGACTGTTTTCACAGGGCACCAGACACACCGTTGGTCCCTGCGTGTATGTGTGATAATAAAAAGGGCAGAGTCCCAAGATCTTGATGTTTATACACAAAGGTCGTGTACCAACGAGTGGACCCTATGTTAGTGTCGCCTAGGGAAAGATAGTGATCGGGTGCTTACCCCGGGTACTTGAGGTACCGCGGGTCGTGGATGACACGGAAGTTCCCCGGATCTTGTGGGTAAAGTGTGCAACCTCTGCAGAGTGTCAAACTATTCGAATAGCCGTGTCCACGGTCAAGGACGGTTGGGTGGTGCTGCTTAGACTATGTCCATATGTTTCTGACAAACAACACATATTGGAAATATTGTTGATATGATTCCTGAGGAAGTCACAATGAATTGAGTATGAGTTGTTCATAGCTCTTTCTCGATGTTGATGTTTGTAACCTCCTGATACTTGTTGCAGACGCATTCATGTCCTTGATAAATGTTGATCATACTTGCATGAGAAAAACTAGCTTTCCGCAAAAATGCCAATTAAGCAGTAGAGCTTTGCATAATTCTTTTGTTATCACTCATGGGTTGCTTGCGAGTACATTCAAAGTACTCATTGGCTTGCCACTGGTTATTTTATTGGCCAGGCATGAAAGACAAGATATATTGAAGAGTTCTTTAGTGACGATCGTGCGAGCTAGGACGCTTCCCAGTCAGAATGCCTGTAGGGTTAAGGCAGATGGCATGGGTCCAAGTTATTGACGAAGATTTCCACTGCAATGTTATACTTAAGACTTGACCATAATGGTAATAATTTATGTAAGGCGGTATGCATGGATGTAAGACTCTTGTTATTCAGCTTCTGTGTGTTCACTGAGCATTGATCTCTAGGATCACTGTACACGTGCATTCGGTGACCATGACTTATGAGTCGGGGTCCCCACACTTGAGTTGTAGGAGTGTGTAGAATAGCTTCATCATCCAGGGGCATATCTTGAGTGATTGGCGTCATGGGACAGGGAGTTCGAGGATGACCAATACTTGTCAATTCACTGCTAGTTGGAGTAGGCGATGATACCAGTGGATTTGGTTCAATTTGAGGAAGGTCTTCATCATCGTGAACATGATCTTCATGACCAATGTCTTCAGCTGTGATGGGATCAACAGCTGGAATTTCTTCATCTTCAGGAGCCTCTGTGGAAGCAAGGTCATGGATCACAAGACGACGTTCGTGGTTGGTTGAGGCAGGTAGGGCAACAGAGATTGGTTCGACATTCAGCAGTTCTTGGGAAAAGGCACGATCTTTGCATGAACACATTGAAGATTTAGTCTTCAAATTCTTCTTGGAGGGAGCAGTGTCAGGGGCTTCATGGAGCTTTCTCTCCCTGGCTTCAGCCTCAGCTTGCCTTGTCTTCTTCTGCTCAAAAGCTACTGAGGGGACCTTTGGCTTCGAGCCAGTCATGCTGGTAGGGAAGACAATGCTCGATTGTCCCTGCCTTGGAGCATTGGGATTAGCTTCAGTAGGCTTCTTGTTTTCTTTGCAGCAAGCTTGGGGTCGATGCCTGGACGCCCAAGTGCCTTTCTCTTCTTAGCTTCATTGTCCGCTTGCACACACTTCTGCGCATAGTAATTCATGCACTCGCGTGAGCCTTTGGCTTCTTCACACTTCTTGTTGAACTGGTCCTTGAGGTCATGCATCATCTGCTTGAAGTTTTGCTTATCAGCAACACTGAGCCTGGCCACGTGCTTCTTGAACTGTGCCTTCTCATAATCAATCTTAGTCTTCATCTCAACAATTTTCTGAGCAATGGCAAGTTCATTGGCAATGGCTCCTTGAAAGGTGACGCTGATGTCCACTGGCAGCTACAAATCATCAATGTTGATGTTCTGATTCTCGAACCATTCATCAATGAAGTTATTAAGAATGTCAACATCGAACAGAGGTAGGTCCTGGAAGATCTCAGCCTCCTATTTGCTCTTGATCAACTGTTCCAAAGCATCATTTGCAAGATCTTCATCACTTGACAGATCAATGGTGTTGTTTTTATTTCGCAGAACGGCAGCATGAGTGAGTGCCTGCCGAGAGACCTTCTTGGGCTTTGGCTTCTTGGTTCTCTTGGAGATGCGAGACTGATCTTCAGACTGCACACTTGTTTCAGGCAGTGCAGTTTTCAACGGCTTCGTAGTCGAAGCTTTTGGAGCAGCAGTAGAGGGCTTTGAAGCTTTTGACTTCTTATTCTGCTTAGATGGTGCAGGAGCATCTTCAGAGTCTGCATCTTTAGCAGATTGCTCCACTGTGGCCCTCTGTGCAGGAATGTGTGATAGCAACCCATCGAAGCCATTGAAAGGGCCAATTCTGTTCTCATTGGCTTCACAGGTGCCATCCGACCTTGGAGCTGACGTATCAGGGTTGAAGTCGAGTCTGAACTCCTTCTTGTTCTTAGTGGCAGACTCCTTGGCAATCTGGAAGTAGCACTTGAAGATATCATCATCACGACACCATTGAAGAGATGATGGGTCGGCATCATGTGGCTGAGGTCCTCAGGCCATGCATGGATAGAACTCCTGAGCAATAGCTTTGTCTTCGGTGCCAAGTTCTTGTAAAGAATATTGCCCCACGGGCGCTTAATAGCATTCTTCTCTGCATACACAGGTGTGACGAATTAATACTTAAACCACTGTTCAGCCCAATATCTTCAGATCCATTGGATTCTGTTCTTGCGCTGAGTGTAGTTCTCTTCAGGATCAGATTTGTAAAGCTCATACAGATATGGGGGCAGGTCCAGTGCAGTATTACCACGGCATTTCCTGTCGCCTTTTCTCGCAGATTTTTCAGTAGCCATAGTATTCAGATGGAGAGGTTTCAGAACAGTGGAAGACTTCCGACGACTTGTCAGACAAGAACTGGCTTCAGGAGATTCAATGTGTTGCTGTAAGAATTCTACAAATGAAAGCAGACTATGAGAACCATGGGATTCTCCCATGGACATGTACCTATGACAGCATTAGAGATGCGAGGGAAGGGGAAGAGGTCATATGCATTCTTAGAAGATTTTGAAGATAAATCAGTTAGAAGACATTGACCTCATGGTGCGAAGATATTCACTTATTTGAAGTGAGTTGGTTCCAGATTTGTACGAATCCAATAATAAGTACAAGTGAGGAATCTAACTAGTTGTGAAGCATAAGTGAATATACTTGGCAAGATATGAGATTCAGAAACAGAAAGATCTAAATTTGGAAGCGCAGAAACCACTTTTGGGTGAAGTGGATGGATTTGACAGATCGAAAAAGCAGTAAAAAGCAAGTTTTATTTACCACTTGAAGAACTGCTAGACGGGGCAGAACGGATGCTAAGCAGTCCAATCTCTTGGGCCCTAACTTGGCGACGGAAGACACCTATGACGGCAGCGGAGAAGGCGAGGTCCGCGGTCAGTGTGAGGACGGCGTCGAAGAGGTCGCAGCAGCTAAGCGCTTCGTCTCTGGCGTCGACTCGAGCTAGCGGTGGTGCTAGGGTTTGAGCGAGATGGCGAGGTGGAAGAGGATATAATGACCGCGTGGGTGAGTATTTATAAGGAGGGCGGCGCAACGCAATTACGCAGGTGCCCCTGGCAGTTCACATCTGATGGAAATGTGGCATGCATGCAACTTATCTAGAGTTGAGCCATGTTCCCACACATGCCTGGATTGTCGGGTGGTCGTTCCGGCTTCTCTGGTTTTCAGGCAAAAGATAAGGCATTAATTTTTTTTAAATGTGTGTCTTTGTATCTTCAGCTGACAAGGACACAGTGAAGACATTCGACATGTGTCAACAGAATGCATATGACTAGGCAGAAAGAATTTGAGGGAGTAGCACAGATGGGGTCAGGGTCCAATCACATTCACTTAGGTCAGAAAAATAGCAACTTAAAGACATAGCTATAAGTGAATGCTGTAGAGGGCAGAACACACACACACACACACAAATATATATATATATATATATATAGTATTGAAGATAAATCAACGTTGCAAAGATATAGATCTTGAAGACAAATCAATGTTGAAGACAATCCAAATGTGCAGATAATGCAATCATGACGCCATATAAAAATCTTCAAGAAAGTGTGGTGGTGGCGTTACCCACCTTATAGGAAATATTAGACCCAGACACGACGCACAATTATCGTGGCGCTCAAAAGTCAAATTCCACATTAATATATTCACACTCAGAGGGTAAGTCTTCATTGATTGAAGAAATATGTTACTTTGTGTGTTGCACATCTAAGTCATCAACATGCATAAGCATTAGGATGTGTGTCCATTCACTGGAAATTTGAGGATTCTAAGATATTTAGCTCACACCGTAGCTTGCAAAACCTTTTCTCATCCAAGGGCTTCATGAAGATATCTTCCAGTTGCTCTTCATTGTTGACGTGAATGATATCAATATCTTCCTTGATGACATGATCTCTGAGAAAGTGATGACAAATCTCAATGTGCTTTGTCTTTGAGTGCTGAACTGGATTCTTGACAATCTTGATGGCACTTCCATTATCACAGAAGAGTGGAACATTCTTCATGTTGATGCCATAGTCCTTGAGAGTTTGCTTCATCCAGAGAAGCTGAGCACAACAAGACCCAGTAACAATGTATTTAGATTCAGCAGTGGAGAGAGATACACAGTTCTGCTTCTTTGAAGACCAACAGACAAGAGATCGTCCAAGAAAGTGACGTGTGCCTGATTTTAGACTTGCGATCAACTTTGTCACTAGCATAATCAGCATCTGAGTATCCACCTAGATCAAACGCTGAGCCCTTTGGATACCATAATCCTAGTGTTGGGGTGTGTGCCAAATATCGAAGAATTCGCTTCACAGTGAGGTGATGCGATTCCTTTGGTGCCGCTTGGAATCGGGCACACATGCAAAGCTAAGCATGATCTCAGGCCTAGATGCACATAAGTACAATAAAGAACCAATCATGGAGCGGTATACCTTTTGATCGAACTCTTTACCATTGTCGTCAGGGCCAAGATGACTTTTGGTTGGCATTGGCGTCGTGTACCCTTTGCAGTCTTGCATTCGAAACTTCTTCAGGAAATGTTTGAGATATTGTTCTTGTGACATGAAGATGCCATTGCGCTGTTGACGGATTTGAAGACCAAGGAACAACTTCAGCTCTCCCATCATCGACATCTGGTATTGCTCTTGCATCATGAATCCAAACTCATCACTGTATCTCTTATCAGTGCAGCCGAAGATAATGTCATCCACACAAACAGTTCACCATCATATGTCTTCATGAAGAGAGTGGGATCTAGAGAACTAGGTTTGAAGCCTTTGCTCTTCAGGAATTCTTTGAGTGTGTCATACCAAGCGCGAGGTACTTGTTTGAGGCCATATAGTGCCTTCTTGTGCTTGTACACCATATCAGGATGCTGTGGATCTTCAAAGCCATGCGATTGAGCGACATACACTTCTTCTTCGATTTTGCCGTTAAGAAAGGCAATCTTTGTCGGAGTTCTGGGAACGGGGCTCCCCAGACATGCCTGCCTACGGCCCGCAGTGTGGCTCACCAGCGGCCCAGTACGGTCCGTCTTCATCAACCCAAGTTCACCCCTCGCGAGGGGCCAAGCCTCGCGGGGCGGACGACACAAGGCCTCCTCAGGGGCGGCCTCACCAGGCAGGCTCGTGAGGAGGCGGAGAGATCAAGGCGAGGGGTACCTCGCGAGGTGCTCATGACGCAAGCCATGACGATCAAGACCAGGCGGGCGCTAGGTGGGCGCCAGCCTGCGCAGTGTCCTCATTTCCTCTTTGGTGCAACAGGGGGCAAGCGTAGGCGCGGAGTACTGAGACATCAAGCAAAGGTTTCCATATCAGTGCAATGAGACCAAGACTAGAAGGACGGCAGGACGAAGGTCACCGTGGAGCCCAAGACGGCGTCATCGCCAGTGCCTTTGGCAGTCAAAGACCACCTTTAGTCAGGATAGCTTGTACTAGTTGTCCCCTTTCGAAATGGCTGCTGTTGGCTCCCTTCCCGCTCGATATTTGGGAAGAGGACCAGGGCCTCTATAAATAGAGATAGCCACCACAGTAGGAGGTGATCGAATCCTTTTTAAGCAGAACACCCACCACCACAACAAGAACACCTCTCCTCACGAGGCCGTTCTTCCTCTATACTGTTCATCATCAGCCCAAGAGGCAATCCACCACACCACACAATGGATTAGGGTGTTACACCACAACGGTGGCCCCAACCAGTATAAACCTCATGTCTCTTATGTTGTTCATCGTGCTAGCTTAGAATCACGACGAGGTTTTGGGCGTGTATCGGTAGGGAGAAGATCTTTGTGCGCACCCTAGAGTTCGAACCTCAAGGGTTTTGCCGGAACCCGATATCCGACATTTGGCGCGCGAGGTAGGGGTGCGCCGAAATCTTCTTTCCGCCAATCTGCATTACACTGCTTCGTCGCATCCATGTCCGGCGACCCAACGACCAACACCGACCGTTGGGTGGCATGGCCAGCCCATGCCGCCCTGCCTGCCCAAGGAGAAGTCATGCCCAATATGCGATACTATCCTAAAGAGACTTGAAGGTCCCACCAAGGATAGAACCGCATATTGATACGCTTTTGCAAGGTGGATATCATCACATCAACATTACATAATAGATGGGGATACATACAAAAGGCATACAGTGCCACACGAATACAACATCATCTTACATCAGAGCACCATCCGACTACAGATGAAACACAAACAGAAACTCAAACGACATCCACCCTCCTTTCCCAGGCTGCCGACCTGGAACCTATCCCCTAATCGAAGAAGAAGCAGAAGAAGAACTCCAAAACAAGCAAACATCACTCTCGCATCATGATCATCGCATAACCTCTACCTGCAACTGTTGTTGTAGTAATCTGTGAGCCATGAGGACTTAGCAATCCCATTACCATGGGTATCAAGACTAGCAAAGCTTAATGGGTAAGGAAGGGGTAAAGTGGTGAGGTTGCAGCAGCGACTAAGCATGATATGGTGGCTAACATACGCAAATAAGAGCGAGAAGAGAAGCAAAGGAATGGTCGTGAAGCTAGCAATGATCAAGAGGTGATCCTGAACTCCTACTTACATCAAACATAACCCAAAACCATGTTCACTTCCCGGACTCCGCCGGAAAGAGACCATCACGGCTACACACGCGGTTGATGCGTTCTAATTCGTATCTGGTGTCAAGTTATCTACAACCGGATATTAACAAATTCCCATCTACCACATAACCGCGGGCACGGATCTCGAAAGTTTATACCCTGCAGGGGTGTCCTAACTTAGCCCATGATAAGCTCTCGCGATCAACGGAGGGTATTCCTTCTCCCAAGAAGACCCGATCAGTCTCAGAATCCCGGTTTACAAGACATTTCGACAATGGTAAAACAAGACCAGCAAGACCGCCCGATGTGTCGACAATCCCGATAGGAGTCGCACGTATCTCGTTCTCAGGATACACTGGATAAGCTAAGCGTACAGGTACCGACGTAACCCAAGTTGCCATGCTCTAGTTTGGACCAACACTTAGACAAGCATTGGCCCGGGGGGGGGGGCAAAATAAGATGACCCTCGGGTTAATTACTCCCAAGGGAAAGGTATAGGTGGTAGGCAAAGGGTAAAACCAATGTTGGGCCTTGCTGGAGGAGTTTTATTCAAGGCGAACTGTCAAGGGGGTCCCATATATCACCCAACCGCGTTAGGGACGCAAAATCCGGGAACATAATACCGATATGACGGAAACTACGGCGGCAAAAGCGGAACAAAACACCAGGCATAAGGCCGAGCCTTCCACCCTTTACCAAGTATATAGATGCATTAATAATATAAGAGATATTGTGATATCCCAACATAAACATAATCCAACATGGATCAATCTTCATCTTCACCTGCAACTAGCAACGCTATAAGAGGGGCTGAGCAAAAGCGGTAACATAGCCAAACAATGGTTTGCTAGGAAGGGTGTTAAAGGCTGACATGGCAAATTGGGAGGCTTGAAGAGCAAGTGATAGGTAGTGCAGCAAAGCGATAGAACGAAGCAACTAGCATAGCAATGATAGTAGTGAGATCCAGGGTAGCGGTCATCTTGCCTGAAATCCCGCAAGGAAGAAGAACGAGTCCATGAAGAAGACGAATGGATGAAGCCGAACCAAGCGTAGTCGAACGAATCCTCACGATCACAACGAAACAGGAACTATCGAGAAGAAGCACACAACATGGTAAACACACCACACATATACATGACATGATGCTCAACCAAGTATGATGCATGACAAAGCTATATGAGGCTACTAATGGCAAGAGATGATGCAAACAAGAACAACACATCAAGGCAAGTTTAAATGAGGCTGAAAACAACATATAACAAATCCGGTAAGTCCTCATATGCAAATTTAAAAGTTGGTCCAGATCTGAATAAACCTTATGTTCAAGTTGTTAAACAACGTGTTAAGATGCACCAAGATGATATACACGAAATTCTAGTCAAGTTACATATAAAGTTCATTTAATTCGGAGCTACAGCCTAGAAGATATGAGCAAAACAAGTTAAACATGGCATTGATGCAAAATGCATACAAACATCAAGCAAACACTCTCAAAACATGGATGCAACATGATAATATGGAACTCCATGCAAAATCAAGCAAATTTCATATAGAGCACACTCAAAACGGAGCAACGGTACAATACATACACTCTATACAAGTTACAACAACAATCTGCCCAGAACAGCAACTAGGCATCTAGCAAGCATCAAAACAATATGCTACGGCACCCCAACATAAGAATAAAAGGCATGGTCATGAAGTACAGGTAAAGCATGACAAAACATGAATACTGAGCTATCTCTAGAAAACAGTATAACATGCTCAAAAGGACATGGCAAGATTGCAAATTATAACAGTTTCAGACTTAGCAGAAATAACATCAGGTTGCAATGTTTAGAGCTATCAAACAACATGTTACAGGAACTCAACGTGGCAAACAAAGGCATGGCATGCTATTATTAAAGACAAAGAACAAAACTCCTTTACTAAACTAATTCCAAAGATCAACAGAAAACATGGTAGCATCCATGAAAACATAGCAAATGATATGACAGATTCAGACATGGCAGGAACAACAATAAGTAGGCATGTTTGTGAGCTTTTACAACTCACCACAGAGCAATACATGGCATTATAAGGTAACCAACCATAAGAAGACATGTTTGTGAAGCTATGTATGGCAAGAGCAAGTTCATAGGGTGCATGGATCACTAGCAAAGTTCATGGAAAAACTGAACTTAATGTTAACAGGCTGACAGCAACATTATTTAGCAACTTGAGAGCAAGATTACAACAAGCTAAAGCAGGCTATAAATGCAACCAGGGGCATGAATGGATAGGGCATGACATGTATAACAAAACATCCTTAGTGAACATCTCCAGATTATGCATAGAATGACTTGTAGAAGCAGGTTTAGATAGCATCATGATATAGCAGATTCAGCCTAGCAAAACAGTAACAGCAAGTACTCTACTTCACGAACTTGGTGCACCCACCGCAAGGAACACAAAAATACATGGATTGCACCAATGTAAATATGGCATGATGTATCTCAAAACTCATGTAGACATCATGCTCATAGGATGCACATACAGAATGCAATGAAAAAGACAAATCATCAAGTTCTGTTAACAGACAGCAGTTAACATCATATAGCACTCTTGCAATGATGATTCGGGCATCAATATGAACTCAAACAAATATGACACACTGTAATGAATTGAAGATCATCTCATTATGAACATTTTGATATATCATGCATGCAAAACGGAGCAGCACGCGTGAAGTTACAGCAGGTCAAAGATGCACATATTATGAGTTTTCAGGGACTTGGCAATATTTCCAAAAAAACAGATGAGCGCAATATAGTATAATACACCTAGGGCGACGGATAGGCAGGGGGAGAGATGGGATGGTGTTGGGCTCACCATGGGCCAAGCCCAGGATGGCGGGGTGGTGGATCGGGCCGGCTGGGTCACTGGGCCGGATGCGGGGCCCACGGGCGCTGGGGATTGGCCTCCCGTGCTCCTTCATGAGCAGGAGGCCATGGCGCGGCGGCGTGGTCCTCCGGCGAGGCGGGGCCGGCGAGGGGAGGCCGGAGAGGCGCGGATCTGGACGGGGACAGCGGGGATCGACGGATCCGGGCGGCAGCTTGCCGGATCCGGGCCCGGCGGCAGTCGGCGGGGCTCCAAGGCGGCGGTTCCGGTGGAGGAGCAGGCAGCGCTCGGGAGGAGCCCGGCGGCGCGGGACAACGCGGGGTGGCCGGGGGAAGGCGAGCAGCGCCCGAGGTGGCCGGGGCTCTGGCGGCGCGGGAGCCGGCGACAAACGGCGAGGAGGCACCGGGGTCGGGCGAGGGAGCAGGAGTGGGCGCGGGCGAGCGCTCGGGAGGCGACAACGCGCAGGCTCCCTCCTGGCCCAGATCTGGCCCGGGACGGGCCTATTGCGGGCCGGGATGGCCGCGCAGAGGTGGGAGGAAGTGGAGGGCGACGGCGGGGCACGTGGCAGCGTCGGAGAGGCCAGAGGCGGCGGCACAGGTGGTTTCTAGTGGCGGCGGAGGAGCCCAGGGGCGCCAAGTGGTGGAGGGGAGGTGGCCAGCACAAAAAACGAGGCTGGAAGCGGCGGCTAGCTGCGGGAATTGAGGAGGGGGTTGGTAGGAGGCCAAAAATGGAGAGATGGGGGTGTGTATATAGGGAAGGTTAGGGTTTGACGGGGTTAGGAGGGGTTTTTGGACCCTCCAATCTCGATTGGACGCTCCAGACAGAGGGGGGACTTGGTGGCTGCAGGTGGGCTGTGTAGAATGCCTCGAGCTGAGAAGAGAGAGAAGCAGAACGACCCGGTGGCAGTTTCTGGATACCGAAAACGTCCGACGCTAGACCGGCTATATTGCGGCTGTAACTTTAACGGTTGGGCAGCCAAACGGACTCCGAATGCGATGAAATTTGACAGGCGGCCTACCTACACTACAATAAGACCGCACGCCAACTCTCATCCCATTCCAAGAACATTTTTATGCTACTTCTAAAACAATATTTCGGAGGTGCCGCGGGCGCGTGCTGGTGTGTCTGTGCTCAGAATGGACAACGGAGAGAATCGGGGGAACCCGAACGGATGCAAGTTTTGAAAAACATGCAGATGATGACATGGCAAAATGCAACACGCAAACAAATGACGTGGCAACAATGACGAATAACTGGAAGACACCTGGCGCATCGAATCCGGGGCGTTACAACACTCCTCCACTAACAAGAGATCTCGTCCCGAGATCTTAGGGACGAGACGGAAGAGAAAGAGGATGAGGTGAAGTAAGAATGCAAGAGAAAAGATGAATCAAGTCGAGAGCACTCAGGTAGAAAAGATGAACGGCGAATATGACGAGAATCAAATGCTCATGGAAACAAGATAGACTCTGAAACCACTCCGATTAGAACAAGATAGAAAAAGAATATGAATCCGAAAGAATTTGACCAGCACTCTGACTGGAAATGGAAGGAATAGAACATGAACTAGAGAAGATGGAATGATACGCGACGAGAGGAATAACACAGTGCCTCCGGAAGAATAGAAATAGTGGAATGAAAGCAACGAAGAAGAAATGATATCATCTACCACAACTGAGTTTGAAAGCATCCTTGGGAGGGAGGATTGTACGGAGTTGTTGAGAAAATCAACAACGAAAAGAATAAACTTGTTGTGGTCTTATGGTAACATCTCAAGATCATAATGTGATAACCGACCACAAACGGAAATGCATGGATAGCTGAGAAGAACGAAGAAATGCAAAACTCCACTTCAAAAGAATAGGAAAAATTATTTACACTTCGAGACGCGAGAAGAAAAGATACTTGAACTCCACCAACAAGAATCTTGATGAACTCTTGAAGAATGAATTAAATCATGAAGAACTCCAGTAACAAAAGGATGATGAGATAGAATGAAGGATGAAAGAATAGGATTAAAGCTTGCGGTGATTTAGATGGAGTTTCCGATGAAATGGCCGAGGAAATTTGAACTCCGGAAAATAAAATATGAAAACAATTGGAACTAGAATTTATTCACCAAGAACAAAATCCGAAGGAAGGGATTAATCACTTGGAGGAAATAAGGATAAGATTTATTGTATGCTTATCCTTCATCAAATTAAATTGATGACAAGCAATGGATTTAGCATACTACTTATTCTTGTTGAAAAGATTAAGGGGGGATATAGCGCCAAATTTGGGAAGGTCTTCATGAACCACCGGTAGGATTGAAAAGAACGAAAGAATTGATATGATGAAAACGGAAAAGGAATCTTTAATGAACCACCATGAAAATGTAAAGGAACGAAGAGAAGAGAACGAATCACTGGAAAGAATTAGAAAATGAACGAAGATACTTGAGTGAATCAAGATGAATGGGAACGAAGAGATCGCGAACTGAGTAAATAAACCTTGAACGAAGCACCAGTACAACTGTAGGACGAACAAAGATGAAAACTTGTTACGAAGAAATATTCTGAAATGGAGGCCTCCGGATCAACGAAACGGGAAAGCAACTCCTGAAATACTCCGGATGGATGAAAAGAATTTGCATGACTGGAAAAAATTTGATAGGATAACATCGAGCTAGCACCACGAATCCTCGGGAGAATGGACAAGATTTAGGGAAAAAACTCTACTTCAGTCTTCAAATGTTGAGAATAACGACGAGAAACACCACCAAAATTTGTTGAGACACTCCGGGGAAACGAAAGGCGAAGAGGTTGAGCCAACAATGAAAAGAATTTGAAAGCGATCTTGGAGAAGGCATGTGACGGATGGAATCCATTCTTACATCACACTTGAAAAGAATTGAGAATAACACCGGGGGAATTAGAAGAGTCAGGTAAGATCTTGGGAAAAGACCTGTGGGTTAGGGCCCACTAAAGAGAAAAACACCGTTGGAAAGGGATGTTGAACAGATAGATGATGCACCGGAACAATTGAAATATTTAAATGAGGTGATAACCTTGAATTAATTCGAACACAGGCGAATCTCGTGAGATGTCTTGCACACTCTGGAAGGATAAACTGGCGAGTGGCGAACGAGCAAGGAAAACACTTGAGCCGAGGGAAAGAATATAATCACTATCAAAAAATGGAATTGAATCCACCGGAGAAGATAAAGAGATGAAGAATGTCCACTGAGACGAGAATTTACCGGTTGAAATGATTGAGGGAAGACTGAAGAGACTCCACACGAAAGACTCCGGGAAGAAGAGGGTGGGAGGTCGGGAAAACAAAGGCAACTTGGAAGGGGAAAACCCGATGAATAACTTGAAGAGAAAACACCGGTTGAAATCATTGAGGAAAGAAAGCAAAGACTTTGCACGAGTAGGATGGATACTCGATTACGGACTCCGACTCCGAGGAGAAAAAAGGGGAGGGCGGGTGGGAAAAGAAAACAACTGAGGATTGAACTTGGCAAAGAGGAAGAGGCTTGAGTCAACTTGACGAGAAATGCACCGGATGAAAAGAGCCGAGAACCAACGATCGGAAACCCAACCACGTGATCCTAAAGAAAGTTTGAAGGGGAAGAGAAGTAATTCAAAACACCTACGTCAAGATTCCTGACCAGAGCGACGAAGGGGCCGAGGAGTAAAAAGAATTCCTACTCTCCGATATAACTAGACTCCTAAAATAGTTTTCTTTCCAGACTCAACAATGGCCAAACTACACGATCAATCAAGGGGGCTCCTATGGTCGGTCGAGGCTCTGATACCAACTTGTCACGCCCAATATGCGATACTATCCTAAAGAGACTCGAAGGTCACACCAAGGATAGAACCGCATATTGATACGCTTTTGCAAGGTGGATATCATCACATCAACATTACATAATAGATGGGGATACATACAAAAGGCATACAATGCCACATGAATACAACATCATCTTACATAAGAGCACCATCCGACTATGGATGAAACACAAACAGAAACTCAAACGTTATCCACCCTGCTAGTCCAGGCTGCCGACCTGGAACCTATCCCCTGATCAAAGAAGAAGCAGAAGAAGAACTCCAAACAAGCAAACATAACTCTCGCGTCATGATCATCACATAACCTGTACCTGCAACTTTTGTTGTAGTAATCTGTGAGCAACGAGGACTCAGCAATCGCATTACCATGGGTATCAAGACTAGCAAAGCTTAATGGGTAAGGAAGGGGTAAAGTGGTGAGGTTGCAGCAGCGACTAAGCATGATATGGTGGCTAACATACGCAAATAAGAGCGAGAAGAGAAGCAAAGGAACGGTCATGAAGCTAGCAATGATCAAGAGGTGATCCTGAACTCCTACTTACGTCAAACATAACCCAAAACCGTGTTCACTTCCCGGACTCCACTGAAAAGAGACCATCACAGCTACACACACGGTTGATGTGTTTTAATTCGTATCTAGTGTCAAGTTATCTACAACCGGATATTAAAAAATTCCCATCTGCCACATAACCACGGGCACGGCTCTCGAAAGTTTATACCCTGCAGGGGTGTCCCAACTTAGCCCATGATAAGCTCTTGCAATCAACGAAGGATATTCCTTCTCCCAGGAAGACCCGATCAGTCTCGGAATCCCAGTTTACAAGACATTTCGACAATGGTAAAACAAGGCCAGCAAGACCGCCCGATGTGTCGACAATCCCGATAGGAGTCGCACATATCTCGTTCTCAGGACACACCGGATAAGCTAAGCGTACAGGTACTGACGTAACCCAAGTTGCCAAGGGATGGTCCCGCATGGTGCTCTAGTTTGGACCAACACTTAGACAAGCATTGGCCCGGGGGGGCTAAAATAAGATGACCCTCGGGTTAATTACTCCCAAGGGAAGGGTATAGGTGGTAGGCAAATGGTAAAACCAATGTTGTGCCTTGCTGGAGGAGTTTTATTCAAGGCGAACTGTCAAGGGGGTCCCATAAATCACCCAACCGCGTTAGGGCGCAAAATCCGGGAACATAATACCGATATGACGGGAACTAGGGCGGCAAAAGTGGAACAAAATACCAGGCATAAGGCCGAGCCTTCCACCCTTTACCAAGTATATAGATGCATTAATAATATAAGAGATATTGTGATATCCCAACATAAACATAATCCAACATGGAGCAATCTTCATCTTCACCTGAAACTAGCAACGCTATAAGAGGGGCTGAGCAAAAGCGGTAACATAGCCAAACAACGGTTTGCTAGGAAGGGTGTTAGAGGCTGACATGGCAAATTGGGAGGCTTGAAGAGCAAGTGATAGGTAGCTGTCGGGGGTTGGGTGCGACATATGCCAAAGGATGGCTTATCATGGTGGGGGCGAGTAGAACATCGCCGGTGCCTGGAAACGGGATGAGGCTTAGACATGCACGCCGGCGAATCTTACCCAGCTTCGGGGCTCTCCGGGGAGATAACACCCCTACTGCTGCTCTGCGGGGTCTCCGCATGATCACTCAAGTGAAATGGCTACAACGGTGCTCCTAGAGCTGTTTCGGGAGGCAGGAGAGAGCAAGGCTAGTTCTCTCCTTCCTGGGCTATCTGGTCTAACTCTATCAAGGTCCGAACCCTTTGCATGGGTGCCCCAGGGGGTTTATATAGGCCTACCCCCCGGGGTACAATGGTAATCCGGCTGGGCGCGGGCCCCAGCCGTCTGTCTCTCAGGCCACCGTCTTTCCCGCCGGCTTCTGGGGCCCGCCGACTGGTGGGTTCCGCGGACAGGCTTGACACTGTGCGGTGCTCCTGATGACACAGGCTTGGTCATCGGGTCGTGGCAACAGTGTCGCCGTCTATCAGGCGATCACTGTCGCCACTCCCCGTCTAATCCGGTTAATGGCTTGTGGGGCCCTGGAGGGGCGGCGGCCGACTCCGGGGAGGCTGAGGGAGTCCTGGACTAAGGGGTGTCCGGACAGCCGGACTATCATCATCCGCCGGACTCCAAGACTACGAAGATACAAGATTGAAGACTCCATCCCGTGTCCGGATGGGACTTTCCTTGGCGTGGAAGGCAAGCTTGGCAATACGGATATGTAGATCTCCTACCATTGTAACCGACTCTGTGTAACCCTAGCCTCCTCCGGTGTCTATATAAACCGGAGGGCTTTAGTCCGTAGGACAACATACATTACAACAATCATACCATAGGCTAGCTTCTAGGGTTTGGCCTCCTTGATCTCGTGGTAGATCCACTCTTGTACTACCCATATCATCAATATTAATCAAGCAGGACGTAGGGTTTTACCTCCATCGAGAGGGCCCGAACCTGGGTAAAAACATCGTGTCCCTCGTCTCATGTTACCATCTGCCTAGATGCACAGTTCGGGACCCCCTACCCGAGATCCGCCGGTTTTGACACCGACATTGGAGCTTTCATTAAACCTACAAATACGACCTTTAAAGGTGTCATACCAGGTGTGGAAGCCAATTGCACAGGCTCCGTAACACTGGAAGTGGTCTTCGGATCCCCGGATAATTTCCGGAGCGAGGAGTTAATCTTCGACATAGTCCCGTTTTGCAGCGGCTATCACGCTTTGCTCGGACGGACCGCGTTTGCAAAATTCAACGCGGTGCCGCATTATGCATACCTCAAGCTCAAAATGCCAGGCCCTCGTGGAGTCATCACGGTCAACGGGAATACGGAACGCTCCCTCTGAACGGAGGAACATACAGCGACTCTTGCGGCAGAAGTGCAGAGCAGCCTCTTAAGGCAATTCTCGAGTCCGGCCGTTAAACGGCCGGATACAGCAAAACGCGCCCGAAGCAATACCAACCAAGACCACCTGGCACGATCAGAGCACGCGTAGCAATGTGGCCCCAACCCTCGCCTGCGCATGATCGCAAGAATAACACTCCGCGTACATCATTACGCTTTGGAGATACCATGGGCATAGGGGAGGGGGCACGATCGTAACGAACCCAGAGTGCGGTTCGACCACACCGGGGGCTCGCAAGTGTGCCCCCCTTTTTACTATTTTTTCTTTATTTTTCTCCTTTATGTACACAGGACTCCGTTAACCAGAGGCCCTGTCCGGCGATGAACCTACCGAACTCATGATGCAACAGTCAGGGGCTAAAGAAGGCTGCGACGAACAATCAGGTGGTCTCAATTACGAGCATTAAATTCGATTATATACACCAAGTCCGCAGCTCACCCCTAGAGGGGGACATGTTTACTTAGTCCAAATCCCTTGCTTACCGCACTATTTGTATCAGTCCGCTCTCATAGCAAACTTTCTTTCATAAATAATGCAGCACCTTTTTCATTGCAATTGCATTACCTTTTATATATATGCTCATTATATGACATCTTGCGCCCGTATATTTTGGTACGGCCAAATACGCCAGGGGCTTCCGTTCCCCAAATTATGGTGTGATAAAGTCCGAACACTTTCATAAGTGCGGCACTCCGAACTTATAGCATTATATGAATCGGCTCCGAATCATGTCTTGGGTCAATAGTTGGGTTTGCCCGGTTCCCACGTTTTGGTGCCTTACGTTCCGTTCTGTCGGCTAAGGTGGCACTGGGAGAACCACTGCGATTGCGCCCCGGTTGAGCCGGGCAAGCGCCTCAGTGGATAAAGCTAAAACTGACTGGCATGATAAGGCGAGAGACTGGTCGCTGTTCGAGAGGTTTTTTCGGGTCCTTAAAGACTCACGCCGCTTCGAGCGAAGTTCCGGACAATGTTCGATGAAGGCGTGGATAGCGCCCCGGATTCGGTCTTCCGAATACCAGGGGCTTCGCCGAAATTTAAAATTATAGAATTCTATGGCTAAGTGAGAGTGTTCAAGCACTATAAGTCCGGTTGCCTTGTTCGTTGTGTTGAGCGCCTCCCTAGATGGACCCAATAATGGGAACAAGAGTGCTCAAGTTTATCCCGAACACCCCAGCACTCGTGGCTTGGGGGCTGAAGCCAACGACTTGCCATCTCTCAGATTTTATAAACGGCCGCACAGAAGGTAATATTTTAAATTAAACAAGAGTTGCTTAACGCGCACATGAACAAAGTTTCAGCGCACAGGATAATACATAACGAGTTTACTCAAAGATTACATTTCTGGGGCACTCATCCGCAATATCACGGGCTCCCTTCAGGACAGTTTTATAATACATTTCGGGCGTGCGATACTCCTTGCCCGGTGGCGGTGGGTCCGTGAGAAGCTTCTCCGCATCCAACCTGCCCCAATGCACCTTTGTGCGGGCGAGGGCCCGGCGAGCACCTTCAATACAGGCGGAGCGCTTGATAACATCCACCCAGGGGCATGCATCCACCAGCCACCGCACAAGGCCAAAGTAGCTCCTAGGCATGACCTGTCCAGGCCACAGCCGGACTATAAGGCCCTTCATGGCCTCCTCAGCTACCTTGTGGAGTTCGACCAGCTGCTTCAGCTGGTCGCTTGGGGGCACCGGATGGCCGGCCTCAGAGTACTGAGACCAGAAGACCTTCTCCGTCGAGCTCCCCTCCTCGCCACGATAGAATGCGGCGGCATCAGACGCACTACGCGGCAGATCTGCAAACGCCCCTGGAGAGCTCCGAATGCGGGTAAGTGTCAGGTAGTTCACATTAACATGCCTGCTTTGAATGAAAAATGCCTTACCCGCCGCTATCTTCTTTATATCTTCAACCTCCTGAAGGGCCTTATGGGCCTCGGCCTTGGCGGACTTGGCACTTTCGAGAGCCGAGGCAAGCTCGGACTCTCGAGTCTTGGAGTCACGCTCCAAACTCTCATGTTTCTCCATGAGAGCCTGGAGCTCTTGCCGAACTTCCGCCACCCGTGCCTCCTGCTTTTCTCGCTCCACCCGTTCCGCGGCCACACTGCGTTCAGCCGCGGAAACAGCTTCCTTCAGGGCTGCCACCTCGTTAATGGCCCCTGCAATAATCGTATTATCCTTATTAACTTTATCGCAACCAAAACCCTTTTCTGTAAGGTAATTATTCAAAGTGGTGTTACTCACCTTCTTTTTCCTTGAGCTACCTCTTGGCATGGCCGAGCTCTTGCTCGGACCGCTCGAGATCCTTCTTCAGCACATCGACCTCCGCCGTTAGTGCGGCAGAGGTCAGCAGCGCAGCCTGCAAACCCATATTGACATATTTTAAGCAACCCTGCGTATATCTTGTTAGATCCTCAGTCCGGCTTTTTCTTTCCAAACACCGAACTAAGCATCAGGGGCTACTATCTATGTGGTATTACATTACATAACATTAACTTCTTACCTCAAAGCCTGTTAAAAGGCTGCTGCAGGCTTGGGTCAGCCCGCTCTTAGCGAGCTGAACCTTCTGAATCACCGCACTCATGATAGTGTGGTGTTCTTCCTCGATGGAAGCGCCTTTAAGCGCCTCCAACAAGTTATCCGGCGCCTCCGGTTGGACGGAGGTCGCCGGTGTCACGGTCTTGCCCTTCCTTCGAAGGGGCCGCTCGCCGGACTCTGGAACCACTGCGGGTTCCGATGTAGAGTCCGGCACAAAGTCCGGGAGGCAGCCTGACGGCGCCTCCGGAGCCTCCTCCCGACGGGTCCCTCTCTGGGATCCCACCTCGGCGTCTTCGCCACGGGGGGTAGTGGCAGTCGGAAGTGAATCCACATCCGATGGGGCCAATGACCCGCTTGATGAAGCGAGGAGATCATCATCGGCCGGACTACGGACAGAATGAGGCGTTAGAAGGACACTACGCGGCACGAAAGAAATTGCATATCAAGGATCCGGATACTTACGATCTTGCCGGACGCCTGGCCCTTGGAGGCCACTCATCCTCGCCAACGGAGGTGTTGGCAAAACTGTCCAGGGGATAGTCCTCCCCCTCTTGGACCCTTCGGCCTTCCCTATTGGGGAAGCCTTCCTCTTATTCTCTCCCTCCTCCGGGAGAGAGTCCTCCTCCTCCTCCTCGTCTTCGGGGGAGGAGTCCGCCTCGTCGTCGGACACCTGATTGCGGGAGCTCTTTCGAGTCCTCGCGGCCACCTTCTTGGCCTTCTTCTCCGGCACCACATGCGGTGCCGGAACCAGCAGCCCTGCTAAACGGGCGTCCACTGGGTCTTCTGGCATGGGAGCCGGGCTGATAAGCTGCTCGGCCTTCTCCATCCATTCCTGTCAAAGGAAAAGAAAGAATGAAACCCTCTTAGAATCAATTCGATTACTACAAAGTGTCCCGTAATGGGGTTGAATCACTCACCTCGTCAGTTGGATGCTGCGAGCTAAATCCGCGATCTTCCGTCGCGGATGGGGGGCTTCGGCACCCTTGAACAGCACCCTCCAGGCACCTTCGTATGTCGTATCAAAGAGCCCGCTCAGCGCCTGGTGCTGTTCCGGATTAAACTCCCACAGATTGAATGCCCGTTCTTGGCATGGGAGAATCCGGCGGATGAGCATGACTTGGACCACGTCGACGAGCCTGAGCTTATTGCTCACCAGCTTCTGGATGCAGGCTCGGAGTCCCGTCACCTCCTTCGGATTGCCCCACAGCAAGCCCTTCTCTTTCCAGGAGGTGAGTTGCGTGGGGACGCCAGATCTAAACTCGGGGGCCGCCGCCCATGTGGGCTTGCGCGGCTCGGTGATATGGAACCACCCCGATTGCCACCCCTTGACGGAGTCCACGAAGGTCCCTTCAAGCCAACGGACGTTGGGTAATTTACTCAACATGGCGCCTCCGCATTCCGCTTGTGTGCCCTTCACAACCTTCGGCTTGACGTTGAAGGTCCTGAGCCACAGGCCGAAGTGGGGCCGGATGCAGAGGAAGGCCTCGCACACGACGATGAACGCCGAGATATTGAGGATGAAGTTCGGCGCCAGATCGTGGAAATCCAGGCCGTAATAAAACATGAGCCCCCGGACGAATGGATGGAGCGGAAAGCCCAGTCCGTGGAGGAAGTGGGGAAGGAAGACGACCCTCTCATGAGGCCCAGGGGTGGGGATGAGCTGCCCCTCGCAGGAGGCCAACCACTTGCCTCCCGCTCCGGACATATTCAGAGAAGGTTGAGGCGAGATGTGCGAGCTTGGGCGTTTGAGCTTGAGTGCGCGGAGATGGATAAGCAAAGGAGGAAGAAGGCGTTGGTGAGAAGGTAAATCCTTATCCCTTATATATGGGTGGACGAAACTGTGCGTCCCCCACCGGCCTAGTAAAACTCGCTTATCTCCCAAGCGCCACCATCAATGGCGCGGTTGGGTTACCCACGTCCGTATTGATGAGAATCCCGGAATAAGGGGAACACGATCTCTGCTTCGACAAGACGTGCCAAGGAAACCGCTTCGCTAAACGTGCTGAGGTGGTATAAAGTAAAAAACGATTCAAACAGTGGCTTGGTGGCGGTGTGATGTCACGCCGCATAATACGTCAGCAGATTGGACTGGTGTACATTTTATTCTCTCTATGGTGGAATGTGGAATTTATTTTCCAGAGCCGGACACTATCCTGGTGTTCATGATCTTCTCTGAATTATTCAAGGGAGGAACCCGCCTTGCAATGCCGAACATTATGCGCGCCGGACTAATCATCATTAAAGCCTGGTTCAGGGGCTACTGAGGGAGTCCTGGACTAGGGGGTGTCCGGACAGCCGGACTATCATCATCCGCCGGACTCCAAGACTACGAAGATACAAGATTGAAGACTCCGTCCCGTGTCCGGATGGGACTTTCCTTGGCGTGGAAGGCAAGCTTGGCAATACGGATATGTAGATCTCCTACCATTGTAACCGACTCTGTGTAACCCTAGCCTCCTCCGGTGTCTATATAAACCGGAGGGCTTTAGTCCGTAGGACAACATACATTACAACAATCATACCATAGGCTAGCTTCTAGGGTTTGGCCTCCTTGATCTCGTGGTAGATCCACTCTTGTACTACCCATATCATCAATATTAATCAAGCAGGACGTAGGGTTTTACCTCCATCGAGAGGGCCCGAACCTGGGTAAAAACATCGTGTCCCTCGTCTCCTGTTACCATCCGCCTAGACGCACAGTTCGGGACTCCCTACCCGAGATCCGCCGGTTTTGACACCGACAGTGGCCGACTCCCACAGGGCCGTCTTCGGGCGCTCTGGCCGCCTTTGGTCCACCCACTGACAGGCGGCCCCGCGGTCTTCGGGCCGTACAGGCTGACGTCGTGGGCACAGTGTGTCGCGCACTGTGGTTGTGGTCAGGGCAGGCATGGCAACAGTGCCGCGCCTCGCCGGAGATCTTCCGGCGACACGGCTCACTGTAGCCATGCCAGCCCCTCGTAGGCAGGGAGGGACGGCCGCGTCGTGACCGTACTCCGCATCGGGCGTCGCGAGGCGTCACGGGCCGACTCCCATAGTCGGCCTCTCTGGAGGTCGCCAGCTTGGAGTCGGCTTGCCTTGGAGTCGTCTTGCCTTGGAGTCGTCATCGGGAACTCGGCTTCTCTGGGGACCGCCAGCTGGGACTCGGCCTCTCTGGAGGTCGCCAGCTGAGACTCGGCTGAAGGGGCGCGGCCTGCCCCGATGTCTTGAAAGATCAAGGGTCCCGGGTCAGCCTACCCGTGGCCCATTACTCCGACAGTAGTCCCCGAAGCTGGTGAAGCCCTGCGGACGCCGCCTCGTGGGGCTTCAACAGTTTCAAACTTCCCGTTGCAGACTCTGAGATTCGGCCGTCGTCTTCTTTGAGCCGACTCGCTGAAATCGGATTTGTTCAGTGAGGGGTCGCTGTTGGTAAGTCGTGGCGGGAAATCAGGCGGCGTATTGGATACGCTTCCCTGCTGCCATCGAGGCGGTCCTATCGCGCGGCGCCACGTGGGGAGGATAGTCTGCTCACCCACGCGCGCGACGGAACGGGCCATCAGGCGGGGCCCACCACTACCGCGCCTCGGCATCCGAACGGATCCGCTGCGGTCGCGAACGGTTGGCTCCCCCACGTCGTTACTGCGTGCAGTAACTTCGTGGGGTAAATCGTGGGGCGGCGTGGGGCTTCGTGCGTAGTTAATCCCACGCCCGCCCCCTCGGCTCCTCAGCCCACGGGGCTATAAATAGGCGGAGAGGGGCGGGGCGGCATCGCAACGCGCATCCTCTCCCCCACTCTCCTGCCTTCTCTTCTTCCTCCGCCGCGAGAAAGAGCACCTCACTCCACGGCGATGAGTTCTTCCTCCGCCGCAGCCCCCGCCACGCGCTCCGGCATGTGGGACGGTTCAGATGTGGAGGCGGAACATATCGAGTTCCTCCGCTGGACCCGCCGTCTTCCTAGTGCAGACCTCGTGCGCGCCCGCCCCGCGTCGGCGGGAGAGACCCGGCCCGCGCCGGAGGAGGGCGAGCGGGTCGTCTTCCGCTCGCACTTCATGCGCGGCCTAGGGCTGCCGGCGAGCGGGTTCTTCCGCTCGTTCCTGGAGGTCCACAGCCTCCAACCGCACCACCTTACTCCAAATGCGGTGGTGCTTCTCTCCGCCTTCGCCACTCTGTGCGAAGGCTTCCTCGGTGTTCTCCCCACCCTCGAGTTGTGGGGGGAATTCTTTTCTTCGAAGCTTGGTACACAGGCCGCCGGCACGCCGGCTCAGTGCGGCACCTACATCGCGGTGCGGCGCACGACGGCCGACAACCCCTTTCCTCCCATCTCGCTGATAAAGTCAGTGAAGATGTGGCAGCGCTCCTACTTCTACGTGAAGAACCTCTCCATCGACGGCGATTGGGTCAACCTGCCGCCCTTCAACCCAGCCCCCCTAACTGGGAGGCTCCCCAGTTGGTCTCACCGGTCCAAGTCACTGACTCCCTCCGGAGCCGCCGCCATAGCGCGACTCTGAGTCCTGCTGCAGTCGGAGGGCCTCGTCGGATCCGACCTTCTGGCCGCCTTCATGGCGCGCCGAGTCCTCCCACTCCAAGGCCGGCCTCACCTCATCTGCCAGATGAGCGGCCGCCATGACCCGAGTCGGTTGTGCACCAAGGAGATGCCCCGCAGGGAGGTGGCGAACTTGGTGAACCACATCGCGCACTGCGAGTTCACGGAGGACTGGCAGTTCGGCAAGGAGCCGTACTCGCGCGACAACCCCCCTCCAGTGGTAAGTCGTATCTTTATGTAGTTTCGTCTTCTTCGCGGCCGACTCCGGCTTCTAATTCTTGTTGGTCTCTTCTGGGCAGAACCCCCTCATGGAGCCCGCAGCCTGCACCACGCGAGAGCCCCACGACTACGTCCCAGACCGTGCGGAGAGCGACGTTGACGACCCCGACCTGGGGGCGGCGGCTTTGGAGGCCGACGCCGAAGGCGGCGAGGAAGGGGCGGACGGCGGCTTCAGGCCCTCGACCACCTTCGCCGACTGGCCCGAAGATGACGCCGACGTGGAAGTCGTCCCACGCCACCAGCCGAGGGCCGGCCAATCCGGCCAAGGCGGCGCGAAGAGGCGTCACGCCGGGCCGAGTGCGCCCGGCAGCAAGCCGAAGAAGTTCAAGGGGGTGGCCGCCGCAACAAAACGGGAGGAGGCGGCCGCGAGGGCCAACCGCTTCCGAAGGGAAGTGAGAAGGCCGCCACTAGTTTCCGCGTAAGTCTTTACGCTCTCTTATTTTTCTATGTTGGATCTTGTCTGAGTCTTCTTTGATTTTTCCTCTGCCCCTCTCCAGGGCCCCCCTCTCCCTCAAAAGGGTTGCCGTCCCCTCTGTTACGGGGTCGGCAGAGACATCCGCCAACACCCGGCGGGTCGACCCTGCCGCCGACCTCCGGGAGGCGACGGAGCGGAACGCGCGGGAGAAGCGCGACGAGGAGGAGGCCGACCGCCTGGAGAAGGCGCAGGCTGAGAAGGCGGCCGCCAACGCTCAGAAGAAGCTGGAGGAGGTCGAAGCCGCCGCCACGGCGAAGCGGCGTGCTGAGGAGGCCGCGCGTCGCCGATCGGCGATGCTCGTCCCTCCGTTGTCGTCGGCGCTGCCGGCTCCAGAGTTTACGGGGCAGACCGGAGAGGTCGGCACCGAGAACCCCCTCGTGGAGGAGGGCGGCGAGGCTTCAGGCTCGGACACCCTCGCGCCGCCTCCGCCGCCTCCACCACCGTCTGGGAGGCCACACGGCAAACAGCCGGCGGGCCAGTCAGACCCGCCGATCGCAGACGAGGCTGAGGCGCGGCTGCTTCTTCAAGTCGCCGAGCCGGTGCGCCGCCGGCTTGAGAGGACGACTTCGGCGCCGCGAGCTCGGGAAATCGGCACCGCCAGCTCGGCGAGTCTGGACATCGAGGCCTCCAGTGCCGCGCCCACTGGGTGGTTGCGCGGAGGCGGCACCGGACCGCTGAACCAAGCGCTCCTGGACGTCCAGGCGAAGCTGCGCGCGGAAAGCGATGCCCTTCAAGTCTGCAACAGGGCGCATTTGGCCACGCGGACATCTGTCCGAGTAAGTCTCCTTCTTCTTTCTGATTCTTGTTTTACTCCATGGGGGCGCGCCAGCGCACCCACTGGGTGTAGTCCCCGAGTTCCGGGCCGGCTGCTGAGCAGGCGGTTCGGAACTCCCTCTAGCGAGTTCCGAATACTAACTTTGCCTTTGTCGGTTTCTTTATAGGAGTATCATAACCTCTGTGCTACTGCCTTCAACCGCAATGTCGAGGAGTTGAACAAGCGGACCGCCGCCTTGCGGAAAGCCGGGGTAAGCTCTCTTCTTCCTTCTTCGCGGGGGCGCGCTGGCGCACCCGCGGGCAGTAGTCCCCGAGATTCGGGCCGACTGTTGAGCAGTCGGGCCGGATCTCCCCGGCGAACTACTTTACTAACGACTTGCTTGTCTCTTTCTTCGTTCTTCCGGTGCCAACGCCGCCCTTCAGGAGCAGCTGGGCGAGGCCAACACTGCTCGGCGTGCCAAGGAGGAGGAGTGCGGCAGGCTCGCCAAAGAGCGTGACCTGCTGGCGAAGCAGCTGGCCGAGCAGAAGGAGCTGCTCCAGAAGGCGCAGGACGAGGCCAAGTCGTGGGAGGCCGCTCTCATGGCCGAGTTCGAGATCGAGCGCTCTGCCTAGATTGATAGGGAGGCGATGCTGACCTCTGGCTACCACGAGATTGAGGACATCGTCGATGGTAAGTCTCTTTCATTTCTTTGGGCTTCCGACTATGTGTCAAGCCGGCTTCTGATTTTTTCGGCTTTCTTCTCTTTTGTCTTGGCAGACTTCTTTCCTGGTCATTCACAGGCAGTCCCTCTGGCCATCGAGGCTGCTCGGGAGGCGCGAAAGGCGAAAGGCGAGGAGATCGCTGCTAATGCCCCCTGAACCATCGACGAGCAGCTCCTGAGCATTGAAGCTCGTCTTCGTCTGGCTCACCGGCTACTGCGCCGGCTTCAACATGCCGGCACCCAGGCGGTTGCCTCCCTGTGGCCCGACATGCCGGCTCTGCGCACCGCCAGTCAGACCGCCGACTGGCTGGAAGTCGCCGCCGGCCGTCTCGAGGCTTGGATGGGCTCCTCGGCCCGGGCCAGAGCGCGCTGGGCCTTGGAGTTCGTCAAGGCGTGGTATCCGGGGCTGGACCTGGACCGCCTGGCCGCGTTTCGGTCAGAGGCCCAGGCCGAGCTGGAGGCCGTAGAGGGCGCCCTTGTCGGGCGCGCGGCGGCCATCGCCGAGTACACGGATACCAATGTCTTCGTGCCCGAGCGGGCTGAAGGCGGCGCGGAAGCGCCGCCGGACTGGTTCGGGATGAACCCGGAGTATGGCGAAGACTCGGCGGAGGTGATCGACTCCAGCACCGAGGAGGAGGACGAGGCGGAGGACGGTGGCGAGGAGGAGGCGCCAGAAGATGGAGCAGGCGGCCAGCCTCAGCCCGATCGTGCCTCCAGCAACAAGCCACGCGGAGACAAGGTGACTGCCACCGGAGGCGACCAAGCTGAAACCGCCGAGCCGACTGCCCCGGCACCCGACACCGTTGTCACCTCCGACCCTCCGGCCCTGGAGGCCGCCTCCTAGACTTCTCTTGTCCGCTTCTGTTTATCTGTCTTTAGTAATCTTTTGAAAGACTTGTCAGGTTCGAACAATTCCACCCGCGGGGTGTATCCTGAATTTCTATTCGAAAATTCGGCCAAGGGCCTGTGTAAATATTTATCCGATTTCCGCCTTTCCTTGCTTATTTGCTCCTTAGGCTTTTTCCTTTGCCGTCTTCCCTTAGTTTCCGCCTTGCCGGCTGGACAGCCGCTCTGCGGACTGTCGCTAGGTCAAGTGCTTGGCTACTTCGGGAAGGCAAGTACTTGGCCGTTTAGAGTTTCTTTAGCAAGTCGGCTAGAAAGCGATAGGCCGACTATCCAAGAGTCGGCCGTCTTTGATGAAAACTAAGACGGCGAGCCGACTACTCATGAGTTGGCTCTGCAGAGAGAGGCTGGTAGCCGGCTTGGGCTATGCATAAGCTTTTAGGTCCTTAGCCATTTTTTCATGTGTGCGCTCGTTCTTGCTTGTCCTCCGCCTACCAGCAGTCGCTCTGCGAGCTGCGACTTTCGACAGGAGACGGCTTGAACGCAACACATCACTTGTCCAACTTCAGGAAGCATTTCATAGCGCAAGACGGCAAGTCCCCGGGCCGACTAGTCGGACCCGGTGCCAGACGATATGATAAAAAGAGTAGCATATTCGGAAGCGTGATTCTTATCATACAGATAACGAAAAGGTAGTCCCCGAGCTCATCTCGGGGAGCCTAAGGTCTTAGTACTTTAATACAAAAGGGGGTAGTGCGATACATACTGCATCAACTGTAAAATCTTCGAAGAAGATTCGCGTTCCACGGGCGCTCTGTTTCTTTTGCCGGAGTCGTCCCTCTTGCGTGCTCGAGGCTTCTGAGCGTCAATCAGATAGTAGGCGTCGTTCCCTAGCACCTTGCTGATGATGAAGGGACCCTCTCAAGGTGCCGACAACTTGTGCTGGCCGGCTGTTCTCTGAATCAGCCAGAGCACAAGGTCGCCCTCTTGGAATGATCTCGGCTTGACCTTGCGGTTGTAGTATCGGCGCAGACTCTGCTGGCCCTCTTCCAGCAGATCAACACCGTCTTGGCGCGCTTCTTCAGCTTCCTCTCCGGTGTACATGGTGACTCATGGAGAGTCGAACTCTATATCCGTCGGGATGACGGCTTCGGCACCGTAGACGAGGAAGAAAGGCGTGAAGCCGGTTGACTTGTTTGGAGTCATACGCAGACTCCAGAGGACGACTGGTAGCTCCTCGACCCAACAGCCGGCCGAACGCTCGAGTGGTTCGACCAGTCGAGGCTTGATGCCGGACAGGATGAGGCCATTTGCTCGTTCCACCTGGCCATTTGACTGCGGATGGGCAACGGACGCTAAGTCCAGTCGGATGCCCTGCGTCGCGCAGAAATGGGCCAAGGCGCCCTTGGCAAAGTTTGTGTCGTTGTCGGTGATGATGCTGTGCGGTATGCCGTACCGCACCGTAATGTCGGCGATGAAGGTTACTGCAGTCGGCCCATTCAACTTCTTGATGGGCTTTGCTTCCACCCACTTGGTGAACTTGTCCACCGCGACAAGCAGATGAGTTAGGCCGCCTCGGGCCGTCTTGAATGGTCCTACCATGTCCAGGCCCCAAACTGCGAAGGGCCAGGCGATGGGAATTGTCTTCAGCGCGGAAGCCGGCTGAAGTGGCTTGGAGCGGAACATTTGGCACCCCTTGCATTTTTGGACTAGCTCTTTAGCTTCTTCCAGGGCAGTCGGCAAAAAGAAACCGTGCCGAAAGGCTTTGGCGACGAGTGCCCTTGAAGCCGCATGGTGGCCGCACTCGCCCTGATGGATGTCTCTGAGAATTGCTTGGCCTTGTTCTGATTCAACGCAGCGCTGGTAGACACCAGTGACACTGCGCCTGACTAGCTCTCTGTTGACTATGGTGTATGCTGCCGCTCGGCGCTGCACTTGCTGAGCCAGGATCTCATCTGTCAGCGGCTCTCTGTTTACTAAAAACTTGAGGATGGGCTGCGCCCAGGAAGGTGCTACTATCTCTTCGACTGCTACCACAGCGACTTGGACAAGGGTGGCCGGGCTGGGAGGCGGCGGGCTGGAGTCTGCGGCTGTTTGCTGGATTGACGGAGTCTCTGGGCCGACTGGCGCAGTTCCTGGGCCGAGCTCTGAAGTCTCCGGGCCGACTGGCACAGTCCCCGGGCCGGGCTCTGAAGTCCCCGGGCCGGGTTTTGAAGTTCCCGGGCCGGTTGGCACAGTCCCTGGGCCGAGTTCTGAAGTCCCCAGGCCGGTTTCAACTGTGGTTTTCTTGAGGCTGTGTGCTAGGGCTCTGGAGTCGGATCCGACTACTTCTGGAGGAGCCGGCACAAAGATGGAGTCTGACTCTGGTGAAGGCTTGATAGATGGCTTGAGGAGGTGCTGAAGGGCGACGCCGGAAGGTATCGCTTGGCGAGTGGAGCCGACTCGTGCCAAAGCATCTGCTTGATCGTTGTCATTTCTTGGCACGTGAAGGAATTCGCACCCCTCGAAGTATCCGCTGAGTTGCTGCACCAAGAAACAGTAGCTTGCCATGTTTGTGTCTTTGGCGTCCCAGTCGCCGGATGATTGCTGAACCACCAAGTCGGAGTCGCCATAGCACAGGATCCGGCGAATGCCGAGTTCTTTGGCAAGCCGGAGCCCATGAATGAGCGCCTCATATTCGGCGACGTTGTTGGAGGCGGTGAAGTGGATCTGCAGCACATATTTGAGCTTGTCGCCTTTAGAGGAGGTGAGGACGACGCCAGCTCCCAGGCCGGTGCGCATCTTGGAGCCATCGAAATGCATCCGCCAATGGGTGGAGTCAGGCGCTGGCGGCAGGTACTGGTTCTCGGCCCAGTCGACTAGGAAGTCGGCGAGCGCCTGCGACTTGATGGCGGTGCGGGGCTGGTAGTAGATGGTGTAAGGAGCTAGATCTATAGCCCATTTGGCTACTCGGCCAGAGGCGTCTCGGCTTCCGATGATCTCGGAGAGTGGAGCGGTGCAAACCACAATGATTGGATGCTCTTGAAAGAAGGGCTTCAGCTTCTTGGCGGCAAAATGCACACCGTAGCACATCTTCTGGTAGTGAGGGTAGTTCTGCTTGGAGGTCGACAGTACCTCGCTCAGGTAGTATACTGGTCTCTGGATAGGGAGCGCCTTGCCTTCCTCCTTGCGCTCGACTACGATAACTGTGCTGACTACTCGGCTGGTGGCGGCGATGTACAAGAGCATGGGCTCTTTGGGAGTCGGAGCCGCCAACACAGGGGGAGTAGTCAACATCTTCTTCAATTGGAGAAATGCCTCATCCGCCTTGTGGTTCCACTCAAAAAAGGTGGTCTTCTTCATCAACTGATACAAGGGCAGAGCTTTCTCGCCCAGCCGACTGATAAACCGGCTGATGGACGCCAGGCAGCCGGTGAACTTCTGCATATCCAATAGTCGGCTGGGTACCTCCATTCTCTCGATGGCCTTGATCTTCACGGGGTTGCACTCTATGCCGCATTCGGAGACCAGGAAACCAAGGAGCTGGCCGGCTGGTACTCCGAAAACGCACTTCTCCGGGTTGAGCTTGATCTGGAATCGGCGCAGATTCTCAAAGGTCTCCCTGAGGTCTTCCAGCAGCGTCCCTTGCTTCTCCGTCTTCACCACCACGTCATCCAGATAGACATGGGCATTCCTGCCGAGTTGCTTGATGTGGCACCGGCATTCCTCAAGCCGAACGTCATTGTCAGGTAGCAGAAGGCTCCAAACGGCGTGATGAAGGCGGTCTTCAGTCTGTCCGCTGGGTTCAGCTTGATCTGGTGGTATCCTGAATATGCGTCTAGGAAACTCAGCAGCTCGCATCCGGCTGTGGAGTCTATCACCTGATCAATTCTTGGCAAGGCGAGCGGGTCCTTAGGGCAGGCTTTGTTGAGGCTTGTGTAGTCGATACATATCCGCCATTGCTTGTTCTTCTTCAGCACCAAAACCGGGTTTGCCAGCCATTCTGGAAAAAACACCTCCATGATGAAGCCGGCTGCCAGGAGCCGGGCTATCTCTTCTCCAACGACTCTTCTTTTCTCTTCTGACAGGCGGCACAAAGGCTGCCTGGCGGTTTTCATATCCGGCCTGACGTGTAGCTTGTGCTCGGCGAATTCAGTCGGTACACCCGGCATGTCTTTGGGGGACCATGCGAAGATGTCCCGATTCTCACGGACGAAATCGACGAGCTCGCTTTCCTATTTGCTGTCAAGGCCCGTGCCCATGACAACATATCTCTCTGGGTGCTCCGGGTCCAAGGGTATCTTCTTGGTTTCTTTGGCCGGCTTGAATGATCCTTCTGCCTCTGACTCCTTGGGGTCGGGCGACATCTCTGGCTGCTTTCCAGCCATCGCCACGACTCGATCAAGGAGCCGCTTCTCGGCCGCGATCACCAGGGACTCGGCCAGCCGACTGCTCTCGGCCGCGCAGGCGGATGACTTCTTGTAATCGCCGGCTACGGTCAGAATCCCCTTGGAACTCGGCATCTTCATCTTGAGGTAGGCGTAGTGGGGAACCGCCATGAACTTGGCCAAGGCAGGTCGGCCGAGCAGGGCGTGGTACGGGCTCTCCAAGTCCACCACCTCGAACCAGACCGGCTCTCGGCGGAAATGATCTTTGTCTCCGAAGAGGACGTCTATCAGGATCTTGCAGATTGGCGAGCAGGAAAGGCCGGGTACCATTCCATGGAACACAGTCCGGCTGCTCTGCAGATGTCTTCACTTGATTCCTAGCTTCTCCATGGTGTCCTTGTACAGGATGTTGATGCTGCTGCCTCCGTCTATCAGGACCCGCGAGAAACGGGCGGCCCGCCTATCAGTGGCCAAGGTCGCACCTAGGACCAGGGCATAAGAGCCTGGACTCGGCATCACCTCTGGGTGATCCGCCCGACTCCAACTAATAGGCCTCTCGGACCAATGCATGAACTCTGGAGCATCTGTTGCTATTGCATTTACTTCTTGCTGCTGTTGGCGCCTGCTGCGCCGGTCATCTGCCACACTGGTGAACACTACATAGGCTCCATGCTCTTCTGGGAACTCGTCTTGCACCGCGCCGACTGGCCGGGCAGCCGGCTGCTGAGGCGGCGGTGGGGGTGGCGGCCCAGCAGGCGGTGGAGGGGTGAGGCCGTCTCCCTTGGCGATCCTGGTGAGCCAGTGGCACTTTCTTGTGGTGTGGTTTGACGGCTTCGCGCCGCTGTGGAACTTGCAAGGACCATCCAAAGTCTGCTCATAGGATAAAGCCGGCAACCAATTGGACTTGCCGCCCTTCTGCCGCTTGGCTGGAGGCTGCCCCTCCGGCTGTTGATCTTCAACTGCCGCGACCTGCCGACTGTTGGAAGTCGGCTGCGGGGCCTTGCGCTTGTTGTCGTTCTGCTGCTGTCGCCGACTGGTGTCTCCAGCCGGAGTTCTGGGAGCCTGAGGGGTCACCTTGCCAGCGGCACTGACTTGGATCTCTGTCTTCATGGAGGAGTCGGCCGTGGCGTACTTGTCCGCTGTGACTAACAGTTCGTCGAGGGTTTCTGGCTCGTCGCAGAGGAGCTTGTGCTTGAGGAGGGTGCCCTCTCGGCACCCGGCAGTGAAGTACTCGATGGCCTGCACCTCGTGCACGCCCTCGTACAAGGCCCCAGCGTGTGAGGTAGTCGCGCGTTGATTCGTCAGGGCCTTGCATGCACAAGGAGAGCTGGCGCGGCTTTGGAGGTCGCTTGTACATGCTTGTAAAGTTGCGGATGAAGGCTTCAGTGAAGTCGACCCAGCTGTTGATGCTGCGGGCCTTCAGGCTGTTCAACCACATCCGGGCCGTGCCCTGGAGCATGAGAGGAACGTACTTCACGGCAACTCGTTTGTTGCCGTTCGCTATGCTGACGGCTGTGGAGTAGTCTATCAGCCAGTCCTCCGGCTTCACGGAGCCGGTGTACTTGGGTGTGTCTCGGGGGAGCGTGAACCCTTTGGGGAAGGGCTCGTCTCTGATGCGGGGCCCGAAGCAAGGCGGACCCAGCTCATCTTCCTCTTCCAGCGCCATCGGTGGAGTCGGTCGATCCGATGGCGGGCGTCATTCTCTCCGACTCCTTCTCGGCGGCCAAGGCGACCTCCGAGAGTCGGATGCTCAACAGGCGGCGGGGAAACTCGCCGCTCTCTTCTGGGCGGGGGAGGCAGGTAGTCGTCCCGCCGCTCTACTGCTCTCGGGCGGCCGTCTTGGTCGCGCTCGATGGTGATGTGAGTCCGACTGTGACTGACAGGCGGCTCCTTCTCCTTTCTTCCTCGGACTCCGCCAGTCGGCGTCCGAGAGGTCGCGCCTTGATCTCAGCGGGGAGGCAAGTCGTCGTTCGGCTACTGCAGCGCATCTGCGCGGCCACCGGCCGCGTTTTGCGCAGCAACCGCGTCAAGGAGCTGCTGGACTCGCTCCGTCATCAGACGGCGCTCTTCGCCCTCGAAGTTCTTCAGGTCGTCGGTCGCCGCTTGGGCGGCGCGGATGTTCTCCGCTGGGGTGGCGTACCCGGGGCGTTTCGCTCCGAGCAAGTCGGCGATGGCTGCGCCGCGCTGCCGGACCGCACCTAGACGGCTCGGCCCAGTTGGATCCGGCGAGCCGCCTACAGCGCGATCCATCTCGCGCTGGTATACCTCTGACAAGCGCCTCATGCTTGGCAGCTTCTGGGCGCCTTCGATGATCTAAAGGCAGCGTGTCTCCAGCGTCTCGGCGTCTGCGTCCTCTGGGATGGGCGCGGTAAGGTCTTGCAGGGCCGCAGCTAGCGGGTCCTGGGCTTCTTCGCCGGAGTGCTCGCCGTGGCTGATGACGAGCACCTCTGTGACGGCGCTACCGCCGCTCTCCTCGTACGGAAGCGGCTCGTCGTAGATTACCATGTTGGTGGGGAAAATGTCAAGTGACATGGCGTTAGAGTCGACCAGCATCAGGTCAGTGGAGCCTACGGACTCCAAGTCTACAGCAGGCTCGCCGGCGACGTGGAGTTGGTCGAGGAGGACCGCGAGAAGGCTCTCGGGGCCACCCGCACCTGCGTCGGATGCAGGCTCGTCGGAGAGGCGCACCTCGCCGACAAGTTCGGCGAGGCTGCTCGCCGCACAGGCAGCTTCAGCACCGCACAGCGCGTCGACGCCGACTCCATCTGGCGAGCCTGGCTGGCTGCGCTCGCCAGGGAGGAAGAGGGTTCCCGTCCAGAACAGATCTCCGGACGATGGTGCACCTCGCCCCATGGTGGGCGCCAAATGTCGGGGGTTGGGTGCGACATATGCCAAAGGATGGCTTATCATGGTGGGGGCGAGTAGAACGTCGCCGGTGCCTGGAAACAGGATGAGGCGTAGACATGCACGCCGGCGAATCTTACCTAGCTTCGGGGCTCTCCGGGGAGATAACACCCCTACTGCTGCTCTACGGGGTCTCCGCATGATCACTCAAGTGAAATGGCTACAACGGTGCTCCTAGAGCTGTTTCGGGAGGCAGGAGAGAGCAAGGCTAGTTCTCTCCTCCCTGGGCTATCTGGTCTAACTCTATCAAGGTCCGAGCCCTTTGCACGGGTGCCCCGGGGGGTTTATATAGGCCTACCCCCCGGGGGTACAATGGTAATCCGGCTGGGCGCGGGCCCCAGCCGTCTGTCTCTCAGGCCGCCGTCTTTCCCGCCGGCTTCTGGGGCCCGCCGACTGGTGGGTCCCGCGGACAGGCTTGACACTATGCGGTGCTCATGATGACGCAGGCTTGGTCATCGGGTCGTGGCAACAGTGTCGCCGTCTATCAGGCGATCACTGTCGCCACTCCCCGTCTAATCCGGTTAATGGCTTGTGGGGCCCTGGAGGGGAGGCGGCCGACTCCGGGGAGGCCGACTCCCACAGGGCCGTCTTCGGGCGCTCTGGCCGCCTTTGGTCCACCCACTGACAGGCGGCCCCGTGGTCTTCAGGCTGTACAGGCTGACGTCGTGGGCACAGTGCGTCGCGCACTGTGGCTGAGGTCAGGGCAGGCATGGCAACAGTGCCGCGCCTCGCCGGAGATCTTCCGGTGATACGGCTCACTGTAGCCATGCCAGCCGCTCGTAGGCAGGGAGGGACGGCCACGTCGTGACCGTACTCCGCATCGAGCGTCGCGAGGCGTCACGGGCCGACTCCCATAGTCGGCCTCTCTCGAGGTCACCAGCTTGGAGTCGGCTTGCCTTGGAGTCGGCTTGCCTTGGAGTCGGCATCGGGAACTCGGCTTCTTTGGGGACCGCCAGCTGGGACTCGGCCTCTCTGGAGGTCGCCAGCTGAGACTCGGCTGAAGGGGCGCGGCCTGCCCCGATGTCTAGAAAGATCAAGGGTGCCGGGTCAGCCTACCCGTGGCCCATTACTCCGACAGTAGCGCAACAAAGCGATAGAACGAAGCAACTAGCATAGCAATGATAGTAGTGAGATCCAGGGTAGCGGTCATATTACCTGAAATCCCGCAAGGAAGAAGAATGAGTCCATGAAGAAGACAAACGGATGAAGCCGAACCAAGCGTAGTCGAACGAATCCTCGCGATCGCAACGAAACAGGAACTATCGAGAAGAAGCACACAACATGGTAAACACACCAGACATATACATGACATGATGCTCAACCAAGTATGATGCATGACAAAGCTAGATGAGGCTACTCATGGCAAGAGATGATGCAAACAAGAACAACACATCAAGGCAAGTTTAAATGAGGCTGAAAACAACATATAACAAATCCGGTAAGTCCTCATATGCAAATTTCAAAGTTGGTCCAGATCTGAATAAACCTTATGTTCAAGTTGTTAAACAGCGTGTTAAGATGTACCAAGATGATATACACGAAATTCTAGTCAAGTTACATATAAAGTTCATTTAATTCGGAGCTACGGCCTAGAAGATATGAGCAAAACAAGTTAAACATGGCATTGATGCAAAATGCATACAAACATCAAGCAGACACTCTCAAAACATGGGTGCAACATGATAATATGAAACTCCATGCAAAATCAAGCAAGTTTCATATAGAGCACACTCAAAACGGAGCAACGGTACAACACATACACTATACAAGTTACAACAACAATCTGCCCAAAACAGCAACTAGGCATCTAGCGAGCATCAAAACAATATGCTACGGCACCCCAACATAAGAATAAAAGGCATGGTCATGAATTATAGGTAAAGCATGACAAAACATGAATACTGAGCTATCTCTAGAAAACAGTATAACATGCTCAAAAGGATATGGCAAGATTGCAAATTATAACAGTTTCAGACTTAGCAGAAATAACATCAGGTTGCAATGTTTAGAGCTATCAAACAACATGTTACAGGAACTCAACATGGCAAACAAAGGCACGGAATGCTATTACTAAAGACAAATAACAAAACTCCCTTATTGAACTAATTCCAAAGATCAACAGAAAACATGGTAGCATCCATGAAAACATGGCAAATGATATGATAGATTCAGACATGGCAGGAACAACAATAAGTAGGCATGTTTGTGAGCTGTTACATCGCATTATAAGGTGACCAACCATAATAAGACATGTTTGTGAAGCTATGTATGGCAAGAGCAAGTTCATAGGGTGCATGGATCACTAGCAAAGTTCATGGAAAAACTGAACTTAATGTTAACAGGCTGATAGCAACATTATTTAGCAACTTGAGAGCAAGATTACAACAAGCTACAGCAGGCTATAAATGCAACCTGGGGCATGAATGGATAGGGCATGACATGTGTAACAAAACATCCTTAGTGAACATCTCCAGATTATGCATGGAATGACTTGTAGCAGCAGGTTTAAATAGCTTCATGATATAGCAGGTTTAGCCTAGCAAAACAGTAACAGCAAGTACTCTACTTCACGAACTTGGTGTACTCACCACAAGGTACACAAAAATACATGGATTGCACCACTGTAAAGATGGCATGATGTATCTCAAAACTCACGTAGACATCGAGCTCATAGGATGCACATACAGAATGCAATGAAAAAGACAAATCATCAACTTCTGTTAACAGACAGCAGTTAACATCATATAGCACTATTGCAACGATGATTCGGACGTCAAGATGAACTCAAACAAACATGGCACAATGGGATGAATTAAAGAGCATCTCATGATAAACACTTTTATATATCATGCACGCAAAACGGAACATCACACATGAAGATACAACACGTCAAAGATGCACACATATTATGAGTTTTCAGGGACTTGGCAGTATTTCCGAAAAAAACAGATGAGCGCAATATAGTATAATACACCCAGGGCGACGGATAGGCAGAGGGAGATATGGGATGGTGTTGGGCTCACCATGGGCCAAGCCCAGGACGGCGGGGCGGTGGATCAGACCGGCTGGATCACTGGGCTGGACGCGGGGCCGACGGGCGCTGGGGATTGGCCTATCGTGCTCCTGCACGAGCAGGAGGCCATGGTGCGGCGGCATGGTCCTCCCGCGAGGGGAGGCCGGAGAGGCGCGGATCCGCACGGGGACGGCGGGGATCGACGGATCCGGGCGGCAGCTTGCCGGATCCGGGCGCGGCGGCAGTCGGCGGGGCTCCAAGGTGCGGTTCCGGCGGAGGAGCGGGTGGCGCTCGGGAGGAGCCCGGCGGTGCGGGACGACGCGGGGTGGCCGACGGAAGGCGAGCAGCGCCCGAGGTCGTCGGGGCTCTGGCGGCGCGGGAGCCGGCGACGAACGGCGAGGAGGCACCGGGGTCGGGCAAGGGAGCAAGAGCGGGCGCTCGGGAGGGCGACGGCGCGCGGGCTCCCTCCGAGCCCAGATCTGGCCCGGGGCGGGCCTGTTGCGGGCCGGGAGGGCCGCGCGGAGGTGGGAAGAAGTGGAGGGCGACGGCGGGGCACGTGGCAGCGTCGAAGAGGCCAGAGGCGGCGGCGCAAGTGGTTTCTGGTGGCGGCGGAGGATCCCAGGGGTGCCAAGTGGCGGAGGGGAGGTGGCCGGTACGGAAAACGAGGCTGGAAGCGGCGGTTGGCTGCGGGAATTGAGGAGGGGGTTGGTAGGAGGCCAAAAATGGAGAGATGGTGGTGTATATATAGGGAAGGTTAGGGTTTGAGGGGGTTAGGAGGGGTTTTCGGACCCTCCGATCTCGATTGGACGCTCCGGACAGAGGGGGGACTAGGTGGCTGCAGGTGGGCTGTGTAGAATGCCTCGAGCTGAGAAGAGAGAGAAGCAGAATGACCCAGTGGCAGTTTCCGGATACCGAAAACGTCCAACGCTAGACCGGCTATATTGCGGTTGTAACTTTAACGGTTGGGCAGCCAAACGGACTCCGAATGCGATGAAATTTGACAGGTGGCCTACCTACACTACAATAAGACCGCACGCCAACTCTCATCCCATTCCGAGAACATTTTTATGCCACTTATAAAACAATATTTCGGAGGTGTCGCGGGGCGCGTGCAGGTGTGTCTATGCTCAGAATGGAGAACGGATAGAACCGGGGGAACCCGAACGGATGCAAGTTTTGAAAAACATGCAGATGAAATGCAGATGATGACATGGCAAAATGCAACACGCAAACAAATGACATGGCAACAATGACGAATAACTGGAAGATACCTGGCGCATCGAATCCGGGGTGTTACATGAGACCTCAACCTCGCGCCTCAGGGAGCCTGCGCTCCGCAGAATGTTGCGTGACGCGGGCGACGCGGTCAAGCACCCCCTGCCCTCACTCCGCGGCTGGTGCGATCGGCAACAAGGACCTCAAACCACGCCGCAGCCACGGCGCCGCACACCTAACGGGAACAAGCGAACATGAGGGCCGCGCTCACGGTGGCTCGGGAGCTACAGCGGTGCAGGTTGCAGGAGAGCGGCCGAGACGTGCTGCTGGAGCGCGTTGCCAAACTCCTGGATGCCGCAGCTTCGGGGCGCCTCCCTTCTATGTCCAGCTTCCACCCTAGGCCCCGGTTGGGTCACGCGGCGGGCCCATCTGCGCTCGTGCACCCTTGGGCGCGCCCCAAGGCTTCATCGACACTAGCTCAACCATCGGCGCCGGGCGTTAGGCTACACCAACACCACCCCAAGTGAGCGAGGGCGTGCGCATCTCCGCTTATGGCCCAGGCGGACCACCGCCCTACTATCCCCAAGACGGCGTGCTAGGCCAGGCCACGTGGAGCGTGGGGTACTACGGCGAAGTCTTCGGGGGCGGCAACCTCGGAGGCTTACGTGCCCCACATGGTGGATTGGGAGTACGCGCTGGAGGACGACCCTGGCTCATTTCTCGGGTCAGGCTGGGAAGAGGAGATGCTAGAAGCAGAGCCTTTTCAAGAGCCCCAAGGAAACCTCACCAACCGTGCTGGCAGCAGCAGCTATCGGGTACCGCTAATTCCTCAGGAGCAAGCTTATGCTAACCATGGGTCATAGGAAGTTCAAGTCACTGCAGTGGAAGGCTGCCCCAGCTCGGCAGACTCCCTTCCGCTAGGAGGAGCGCACTGGGGGCTGCAGGAGATGGGCCGAGAGCCAGGCCCCACCCCACGGCGCGTGGAGCAAGGTGTTTCCTGGAGGTAGGCCCTCTGGCGGGGAGGTGCTGCAAAGCCAACCCCCGGCAGAGGACCCGTGGTTGTCGGGGGAACCGCTGGCGTCCCCTTTACCCCATTGGCGTCATCCTTGGTTTCGGGGCGCCGTCAATGGTGGTTGAGGGTGGCGCAAGGCGGGGCCCTTGTCTGGCGATATGAAGCAAGGCCGGTACCTGTGAAGAAGGCCCAGTGCCTGTGAAGCTCGCCGCCTGTGACACTCTCACGTAATAATGAGTTGGGGTTGTACACGCCCCGGAGTCTCCGGAGAGCCACCCTCGGGCCTCAGGGGCTCCCTCCCATGCCCAGTGGCAGCACTTAGCTCCGCGCTGGTGAGAAGACGTTGAAGACTAGACTATGTGCTGGACGCGGCCTTTTGCTTTTTTGCCTCCCTTTCAGTGGTCGAGCTTCCTTGCTTCGGATTTAAGTTGAATATGAATTTGCATTTGCGTATGTGCGGGGGGGGGGGGGGTTGTCTTGTCTCGTTCGTGTGATTTCTCGTGTTCTGGTTTCTGCCCTAGTTTGGAATTCACACCAACTGCCTCCCCCTCGCGAGCCTTCGAGGGCGGGGCTGGGCCAAGCGCACGCGTGCATGCCGTCCCGCGGCTAGCACTCGCTCTCGCGAGGCTCTCACCACATGGTTAGCAGGTCCCCCAGAGGACCCTCGGAGGATCATCGCTCACAAGCCTACTCGAGGCTTGTCCGGGCTAAAGGTAAACCACAACAACTAACTCATCACGGGGCCCATAACATCATGCAGGTGCACATTCAGCATCGCTCCTAAAAGCATGCGGACAACAATCTTTTTACATGAGGGGCTTCCCCTCCCAAAATGCTCTTACAACCTTCAGGGCCGCGCCCGAGCTTTTTGTGTGCAGGATAAATAGCATAGGGACACAGGATCAGTCGGACATATCACTCACCGCATCCTCTTGGTCGCCTCCAGAGGCATCACTGGCGCCGTTGTCGCTGTCACTGGCACCTCGCCATCATTGGCGCCATCTTCACTGCCATTCACCACAGCACCTTCATCCACGGCAACCATCACCCCATCATTGTCAGAAGCAAAGGCCCTAACAAGCGCATCCACGTTGTCCTCTACCCACCGCGCCAGGTCGCCCCGTATGGCCTCGGGCACTAGGCGATGATGGCATCAAAGTCGAAATGGGGATCTGCGTTCTGAAGGTGGCTGAAGACGCGGGAAAACGCACGCTCGAGCAGGTCGCGGCTCCTCTCCTCAACAAGCTGGCGAGCTCTCTCGGAGCGGTTCTCCAGGTGTGTCACCACATCAGTGAAGAATTAAAGATGGCTGGCATAGTTGGTCACGTGAGGATGCGGAGCATCCGCATCGATATTGCCTAGGGCCGTGTTGGCCCTGTTCCCGAGCTCTTGGAGCATGGGGCCGTGCATGTGCTCCAGCATCTGCCGTTAAAGAATTTCCTCTCTGTTCTGCCGCGCAACGGACTCGGCGTCATCGACCCACTATTGAAGAAGAAGCAACTCGACATGGGTGGAGGCCAACTCAGCCAGCGCCGAGACCAGGGCGGCTGTGGCGGCCTCCGCGCATTGCTCCATTGCAGTCAGCTTGACCTGAGGGCGGCCGTCCTGCCCGCAGCCTCAGCTTCAATCAGCTCCAGCCTCTGGTTATACCTGCATTCAAGATCTGCGCGAGCTTCCGCCACGGCGCGGTCGACCTCCTCTTGGACTCGAGCTTCGCGCGCGCCAACCTCATCCTCCGCCTGGGTAACCTGGCGCTCCCTCGTCTCCAACCGCTCAAGGTCAAGATTGCGTTCAGCGGCCTCCAGCGTCAGCACTTCCTCGCGCCTCCGGAGCTCCTCCTCCTCGATAGGCTTCCCCTTTAGCAATGCAAGGGCGGCCTGACGTGGCTCCACCTGCTGCTCCAGGGAAGCGCTCCAGGCTTGGAGCTCCCACGCATGCTTCTCCGTGATCTCGCGTAGATGGTCTGCTTCTCGAGCGTCCTCTATAGCTCGGGAGCAGGCTTTTCGTGAGTCTGCAAGGGATGCTTCGGCCTTCGCATTGCCAAGCTCACGCTGATGACGTGCGAGGTTGACTGTCACCTTCACCTTGCGTTGCTCCTCAATCAGCTGCAAGCCTTCAGCTTCAAGACACGCGTCCATGTCCGCGAGCTCTCCACGAAGCTGGCCCATCGTGTCCATTGCCCTCCGGAGGAACTCTCGGCGAACGACGCTTTGCTCTCGCGCGTGCTCGAGCACGCTGTCGATGTCATCCTCCATTGTCAGTGCTGTTGGCAGGCCCTGAAATGGTTCGCCCCCTCTTGGCAAAGGGCTGGGGGCTGGCGCCCCCACGATCGCCGGACGGGCTCCGCAAGGACCTAGACCAGTGCAGGTCCATTGTCGGCGTTCTGGGAACGGGGGTCCCCAGACTTGCCTGCCTGCGGCCTGCGGCGTGGCTCAAAGGAGGCCTAGCATAGCCCATCTTCATCAACACAAATTCAAGACCCTCGCGAGGGGCCAAGCCTCGCGGGGTGGACGACAAGGAGCTTCCTCAGGCATGGCCTCATCAGGTGGGCTCGCGAGGAGGCGGAGAGTTCAAGGCGGGGTACCTCGCGAGGTGCCCATGAGGCAAGCCATGACGACCAAGGGCGCCAGTCGGGCGCCAGCCCGCGCAGTGTCCTCCTTTCCTCTTTCGTGCAAAGGGAGCAAGCGCAGGCGGGAGCATCAAGCAAAGGCATCCATTTCGGTGCAACGAGACCAAGACCAGCCCAATGGCAGGGGAGAAGTCATTGTGGAGCCCAAGTAGGCGTCACCACCAGAGCCTTTGACAGGCGAGGACCAACTTTGGTCGGGATAAGTGTACCCGTTGTTCCCCGTCAAAATGGCCACTTGTTGGCGCCCTTCCGGCTCAATATTTGGTAAGAGGCCCAGGGCCTTTGCCTATAAATAGGACTAGCCACCCCCAGGGTAGAGGCATCTGGACCTGACCTAGCAATTGGGATCCTCACCAAGAAACCAGTAGATAGAGCGATTGAACTCCTCCTAGCAGTTCGTCACACCAGCCAAGAACAGACCCTCGCGAGGCTGTTCTTCCTTGTAATGTTCATCACCCCAAGAGGCAATCCACCACACCACACACTGGAGTAGGGTATTACACCACAATGGTGGCCTGAACCAGTATAAATCTTGTGTCTCTTGTGTTGTTCTGTTTGGTACTTTAGATCCTAGCGATTCGGCGAGGAGCAAGCTGGCAGAGGGTTAAATCTCCACGCGCACCCCAGTGTTCGAACCTCAAGGGTCTCCCGGAACCCGAAATCCGACATTTGGTGCACCAGGTAGGGGTGCGCCGGAATTTGCCTTCCGTCGTCTTGTTCTTCTCCGACCATCGCATCCATGTCTGACGCTCGTCGGGCTCGCGCCGAGCGCCGAGCCGCCCGGCGCCCTCGTCATTCGCCGTCACCTGCCATCAACGCCGCCACCGGCCCGGCGGGGAACGAACAGCTAGCATCGTCCCAGCATCCATCCATGAGGCGGGACGGCCGCACTGCCACGCCCTCGCTCACCCCCGCTGGTTCTTCGTCACGCGCGCCCCGTGCGGCCATGGAGGCCCGAGCTGCGCTCATCGCAGCAAACGAGCTCCTACACTACCGCCCCATCGATGACGTCTACGAAGAGTGGCTCGACCGAGTCGCCGAACTCGTCCGCGCCGCCAGAGGCTCCCCCACGCCGTCCTTCTCGCTGCATCGCGCCCCGCCCTGCGCGGGCAATGAAGCTCCTGGGGCACCTCAACCGCCTCCACCTCAAGAAGGCGCCCTGGCCCCAAGGCGTGTGGCCCTTGGGCGGAACCCGCTCTGTCAGGCGCCAGCGCGGCAAGGGCAGAGCTGCCAAGAAGTCCCTCGCCCTCGAGAAGCTACCCGAGCGCTCCCTGCTCCAGCACGTAAGGTCCCTACGCCGCCTCCAGCCGTGGCGCATGGGGACCCGCAGGACCAAGATCTTCGTCGCCCTAGGCCTCCTGTGGCCACAGCGGGCTGCCGCGCCTTCACCTCCGAGCTGCGCAGCGTCGCGTGGCCCGGCAAGTTCAAGCCAGACCTTCCTCCCCGCTACGACGGCACGGCTGACCCTGCAGAGTTCCTCCAGCTCTACGAGTTGGGCATTGAGGCTGCCAACGGAGACGAAAAAGTCATGGCAAACTGGTTTCCCATGGCGCTCAAGGACGGAGCCCGCACCTGGCTCCGGAATCTGGCCCCAGGCATGATCTCCTACTGGGACGAGATGCGCACCCGCTTCATCGCCAACTTCCAGGGTACCCGCGACCGACCACCCACCATGAGCAACATGCGCCGTATCAAGCAGCAACCAGGGAAAACCCTACAGAAGTACATCCAGCGCTTCAACAACGCACGCCTCAAGATCCCCAGGGTGACGGAGGAGGCCATCATCTTAGCCTTCTCCGACAGTGTGCACGACGTCAAGATGAAGGAGGAGCTGGCGATGCATGAAGACCTGTGCACCTCCTTGGAGCTGTTCAACTTGGCGACCAAGTGCGCCAGGGCTGAGGAGGGATGCCTCTCCCTCCTCGAGCAGCCTGCCGTGGATCCAGAAGAGAAGAAGCCCAAGGCCAAGGACGTGAAGCGCAAGGGGGCTGTCGTACTCGTGGCAGAGCCAGACACCAAGCGGGGCAGAGATCAGCCTGAATCCTCCAAGGGCAGTCGGTATTGCGTGTACCACGACCTCCACACCCACAACACCAATGAATGCCAAGAGCTCCGGGCCATGCATGAAGGAAGGGTCGGCAGACGTCCCGACCGCAGCGACCGGGGCTACGGCCGAGGAGGAGGAAGGAGCGCATCACGTTGAGAAGACCGCGGCCCGCGCCAAGGGTGGCGTGACCAACCTCGCGAGGATCGCTGGCAGGACCCGCCTCGCGAGGGAGGCTGGAGGGATTAGCCTCGCGAGAATCGCCCTCAAGGGAACGCAGGCCTCCCTCCGCTGCCGCCGCAGCCAAGGAGAAATGAAGACCGTCATCAGGACGAGGGGGCTGGGGGCTTCCAGGAACCACGTGTAATCGCGTGCGTCCTGGGTGGAGCTCAAGCCCTAGCCTCTCAGCGCATCTTCAAGCAGTTCGCCCGCGAAGTGAATGCAGTCCTCCCCAAGCTCGAGGCCATGCGCCCTCTCAGGTGGTCGGCATGCGCCATCATGTTCAGCTCAGCAGATCAGCTCAAGTGCGCGGCCACAGCCGGAGTCCTCCCGATGCTTTGTTCCCCAATTATCAGCAACGTGCTGGTCACCAGGACCCTCATCAACGGCGGGGAAGGGCTCAATGTCCTGTCCGTGGGAACGTTCAACAATCTCCAAGTGCCCTACAGCCAGCTTCAGCCAACCAAGCCTTTCTCCGGAGTCACCGACGGCTCCACGGTCCCGATTGGGCAGGTCCGCCTTCCTGTCACCTTCGGGGCACGTGACAACTACCGCACCGAGCTCATCGACTTCGACGTCGCCCACATTCGCCTGCCATACAATGCCATCCTCGGGTACCCGGCGCTGGCCAAGTTCATGGCCGTAACCCACCACGGCTACAACATCCTCAAGATGCCAGGAAGTGGCGGGGTCATCACAGTGCCCTGCGAAGAGAGAGACGCAGTGTGCTCCCTGGAGCGAGCCTTTCAGGCCGCATCACTGGAAGACCCGAACCGCGGAAGCGGGAGGGTTCCCGAGGCCGCCCCCAAGAAGAAGAACACATCGACCGGCCTGGCCCCTCAGGAGGCAGGCCCCTCAGGGCCCGCGCCTGCTTAGGGGGAACCTCCTTCCATCGCATAGGGAAGCGCGCCCGGCGCCCTCCTTAGGCAGGGCTTGGGGGCTCTCCCCTGGAGGGCCGCTGACCTCGCCAAGGTCACGAGGGAGGCGGTTGGCCACCACGTGGAGGCGTGTTTCGAAGCATGTTTCCCTCAAGAAGGAGAAAGGCAAGGAGGGCCAAACCCTCAGGAGTTCGTCAGCAAGGCCATTCAGGAGCTACAGGAGTCAAAGGTCATGAGAGGCAGCCGCCGCTTACCCGCAGTGGCCCCCCATCCAGGTGAGGATGGTGGGCTGCGCGTCTGCATCGACATACCGGGGCTCAACCAAGCCGCATCTCAAGAGTGCCTCTGGCCCTCGCAAGTGGGACGCTGCGAGGGTCCGCCCCACAGCTATGTGCGCATGCCTTGCTTGCTGAACGCGGCTGCTGCGCACCAGCGCCTCATGAGGGCCATCCTGGAGGCACAAGAAGTCAGGCGCTCTGCAGCCCTGGTGGAGATGGAGATGGCCCGCGAGGAGCCGCCAGTGCCTCCGGGGCCTCTTGAGGCCCCTGGGCCTAGGGGCTCGTGAGGATCGGCTCCCACAGCCCGCCGAGTCTGCTACACCAACGCCCCTTCGTCCCCAACATCATCAGGTGACATCTTTCAAGTTTCATTTCCGGCTGGGAGCGCCTTCAGGGCCGCACTATTCCCAGGCCGCGTGGGTTTGTCCCTTCGGCGTCTATCACTTTTATTCCATGTTCTTAGCTTACCTTATTGGGGGCGCCCCTTGGGCTGCATCATCCCCAAGCCGCTCGGGCCTGACCCAGCGGCGTGTACCCTTCTTGCGTTTATCTTAGAGCTATGCTTTCGACCCACCATGCTTGTTATTTGGTGCCTTTTTCTCCTGGGTGTCGGAATCTTGGGCGTTAAAGGGGGGGTGCCTGAGCATCGCGACTCAGGGCTCCTACCGGCTCTCCAGCCCTCACCCTCTGGTCTTGTCTATGGTGAGGGTCCCTCCAAGGAGCATCGCCAGGCGAGGCCCTCATGGTGCCTTCTTCGCTCTCGTCCGTGCAACCCGCTTGCATGTTAAAGGGGGGTGCCTGGGCATCGCGACTCAGGGCTCCTACCGGCTCTCCAGCCCTCACCCTCTGGCCTTGCCCACGGCATCGCGACCTGGCAAGCCAGCGACGGCTGAGACCAGCTCGAGAGCCGGGCCCCGAGGACGTAGAGCAGAAAGGGGAGCGAAGGCGAGGGGGGGAGCACGCGAGGACCTCGCCAAGCAACCGCTCATCAACCAAGGCATGGATCTAGCGTCGCACCAGGAAGCGTTTCTTGACCCTTGAGATAAGTCACTCTCCGGAAACACTTGTTATCGCAGCACCGTCCCCGCACCAAGTGCAATCCCGTGTTAGCGACGTCGCTCTCCTTTCTCACCGAATGACGGCTGCTTGAGCTCTAAGGGGGACCTCCTAAGCATCGCGACTCAGGGGCTCTTACCGAACCTCGGGCCGCTCACCTCCTGGCCTTGATCACGGCATCGCGACCTGGCATACCAGCGACGGCTGAAGCCGCCTTGGGACTGGGACCTGTCGGCGCAGAGCATCAAGCCCTCACGAGGTCCGAAAGGAGGGAACCAAGCTAAAACGGAATAAGCATCTCGCACTGCTTCGCAATAAGGATCATATTGACAAACGGAGCTACAAACATCTTACAAGCCCCCATGGGGTATATTCTTGGCCCCCCGCAGGAACAAAAGACGCGACTCCTAAGGAGTCCTAACTACAGGGGCCATCACGGCAGACGCCATCATCAACAGTGGGCCGCCCAGCACCGGCGCCAACCCCATCCAAATCAGTGGCGGCGACGGCCTGACGAGCCCGCCCTGCTCCGGGAGCGGTGCAGGCTCGGGGGCTCGTAGCTGTCATTGCTCGTCTCCGGAGTTGCGAAGAGCTCAGCGGAGTCGCTGGATCCTCTGGCGCCTCCACCGTCTAGGGAGCTGCCGGGGGAGCGGTTGGCCAGCCTCTGTCTCGCCACGGTAGGGTCCCAACCGCCTCTTCTGGGGCAGCACTCCAGCCGGCGACCCTCCGCCTCGAAGACCCTGAAGGACATCACCGAAGCACCGTCATACTCCAGGTGGATCGCGAGGGCGCCGCTTGTCCTGCAGACCTGGGCGACCTCGCCCTAGCCTCGAGTCATGAAGACCTCGCCCAGGGCGACGACCACGACCTCCGCTCCAGTCGCGAGGGTGCTGCAGCCGGCGTGCTGCAGCCAAAGCCCCAGGGGTTCCCCCTGCCGGATGACGGAGGCGAAAAAATGGGGAGACGAATCCAAGACTTAGGAGGCGTGGTGGCGCGAAGCATGAACTCTTGGCAGGAGCCCTCGGCGTGGACTCCAGGGGGAAGACGCACCCCTTCGTGACCCGTCGGCGCCGACGGCGGTGCCGCCCGTGGCGTTCGGCGTCAGCTCCTTCAGAGCCACCAATATGCGCGTACAAGGGAAGAGGGAACCCTGGTGGTGGCCGCTCACACCAGGGTCTTGATGCTTCCTGGCGAGTGCCCTCGCCCTGACACCAAAGAGCAAGCCGCTTCTTCGGGGGAAGCGGGTCAGGATCCCCTTGGGAAGCTTTTCCCTTCTCTTCCGCGGAGAACCGGCGGGTCGGAGCCATTGTAGCAAGACGGAGCAACGCCCAGGAAGGAGGAGAAGCAGAGGGAGTAGATTGGAAGGGCGCGCACCGCCCCGTACTTATAGCCGGCGAAGGCCAACCATCGACCTCCACGATCGCAGGTAATCATGACCCGCTTTGCATGTAGGGACTTGTCGAATCCGTGCGGTTACCAAGGTGTCGTGGGGAAGCGGAGGCGCCCACGTCCAATCAACCGCCACGTGGCACCCAAGGCCACAGGCTGTTAGGGCCCACGATGCTTCGCACTTGCCCTTTCGCCTCTCTGCTCAGCCAAGTTCGGACGCGCCGTGGGCCCGGGGGCTACTGTCGGCGTTCTGGGAACGGGGCTCCCCAGACTTGCCTGCCTGCGGCCTATGGCGTCGCTCAAAGGAGGCCTAGAACAGCCCATCTTCGTCAACACAAATTCAAGACCCTCGCGAGGGGCCAGGCCTCACGGGGCGGACGACAAGGAGCTTCCTCAGGCACGGCCTCATCAGGTGGGCTCACGAGGAGGCGGAGAGTTCAAGGCGGGGTACCTCGCGAGGTGCCCATGACGCAAGCCATGACGACCAAGGGCGCCAGTCGGGCGCTAGCCCGCGCAATGTCCTCCTTTCCTCTTTGGTGCAAATGGAGCAAGCGCAGGCGGGAGCATCAAGCAAAGGCATCCATTTCGGTGCAACGAGACCAAGACCAGCCCAACAGCAGGGGAGAAGTCATTGTGGAGCCCAAGCAGGCATCACCACCAGAGCCTTTGACAGGCGAGGACCAACTTTGGTCAGGATAAGTGTACCCGCTGTTCCCCTTCAAAATGGACAATTGTTGGCGCCCTTCCCGCTCAATATTTGGGAAGAGGCCCAGGGCCTTTGCCTATAAATAGGACTAGCCACCCCCAAGGTAGAGGCATCTGGACCTGACCTAGCAATTGGGATCCTCACCAAGAAACCAGTAGATAGAGCGATTGAACTCCTCCTAGCAGTTTGTCGCACCAGCCAAGAACAGACCCTCGTGAGGCTGTTCTTCCTTGTATTGTTCATCAGCCCAAGAGGCAATCCACCACACCACACACTGGAGTAGGGTATTACACCACAATGGTGGCCTGAACCAGTATAAATCTTGTGTCTCTTGTATCGTTCTGTTTGGTAGTTTAGATCCTAGCGATTCGGCGAGGAGCAAGCCGGCAGAGGGTTAAATCTCCGCGCGCACCCCAGTGTTCGAACCTCAAGGGTCTGCCTGAACCCGAAATTTGACATCCATCCCCAGAAGGAGAGCCAAGGACCGACTTCAACCATTCACCATCCACGATCAGAGGAGGAGCCTTGGGAAGGCCGGTCACGTCCCAGGCAAGGTCGTGAAGGAAAGGCGGCAAGGGCACAGGCTCAAGGCACCCTGCGGGGCCGGCTTAATCCTCTGGCCGAACCCGCATCTGGGGCGGCACGCAAGATTGGGACACTCAAGGCCAACGAGGAAGGCGAGGTTGGAGAAAGTTGCTTCTTGGGAGACTCCGTAGGCTTGGCAGGAGGGATCCTGAAAGGCCACAGTCAGGAAAGGGAGCAGCGATTGAGGAATTGCAAGAATGAGGTACTTACTCATCTATGGCGAAGTACTTCCTGTGCTTCAGCGGTCAGAAGGGGCGCCTCCTGCCACTCGGAGACTCCTTCCTCTTGCGAAGGGCGGCGAAGTCCATGCGGAACCGACCCAAGCGTTTGACCTGCGGACCAGCACGAGGCGTAGATGGAGAAGCACCCAAGCAGCCAGCCTCAGGGGCGCCAAGCTTGGAGGAGCTATCAAGCATCACCTCCTGATGGCCTACCGAGGCCTTGGGGGCTCCAGCCTCGGGAGCTGCGGGATGGGTCCCCCCATCGAGGACCGCCCTAGGGCGGGCTTAACAAGCTCCGGAGGATGACGCTTCGGGAACCCCGTGCAGCGTCAACGCCGCGACACCAGAGCCTCCAGCCTCAAGCGATGCTTGCCTCCCTGCACCCGCTCCTGGGGCAAGATCGGTGCTGGAAGCGAGGAAGGGAGCCACAGCGACAGGATTCTTGCGAGGCCCCGCAAGGCCAGCGGGGCGCAGCCCCCATTCGTAGAAGAGAGGCATCTGTCTCGCGCAATCAGCCCTGTTCGAGCAGAGATACAGGAGGCTACCCCCGTGCCGAATATCGCCCGGCGAAGGGTCGCCAGTCAAGACCTCGAGCACCTTCTTCAGCGTCTCAGGCGCCAGTTCTGTCTCCTGAAGCCTCATGCGGTCCAGGTCGCCCATCAGGGCCCACATTGGCTGGGAGTGGCACTGAAGAGGAGCAATGCGACACTGGAGGAACTCCTTCACCATCTGGGGCGTAGTCACGCCGAGCTCCCTCAGCCTCCTCAGTCGGTGCCGGACGAAGGAGAGCCGGGGGCTCACGAGTCTCTCGTGGCCCTAGCCTGGATTGGGGACAGCAGGCAACGCCGGAGGCAAGAGCAGGGGGCTGGGCACTCCGACATCCACATACAGCCACTGTGTCTGGAACCCACTCGTGGAAGGCGGGAGGCCAAAATCGATCCCCGATGTGGCCGTCTCTAACACGGCCTGGAAGCTCGCGCACCCCAAGCACTGCAAGGGGTCGGTCAGGCGCAACAAGAAGAAGTGGCGCAGGAGGGCGACGGAAGGAGAAATGCCCACCATGGCTTCGCAAACAAAGGCAAAGACCGCGAGGAGGGTAATGGATTGAGGATCAGGATGCATCATATGGATATGTTAATGGGTGAGCACCGCATTCAAGAAAGCAGAGAAGGGGGTAACCAGGCCAGCCCACAGGGCATCGATGAAGAATCGAACTTCAGTGACTGTCCTGTTAATGGAGGCGTGGGACGCAGGCCAAGCCATCGTCTTTCCGCACTCATTAAAGCTGGACGCGAGCGCAGGGCAGACCTTGCCCAGGGACTCCAAGTTGAGCACCAACGACCCGCTGACGGCAGGCTCCATTGTTGGAGGACAACCGGATGAGGACAGAGGCTTCTTCCCCTTCTTCTTGCTAGTTGGCGCCATGGCAGTGGAGGGGGCAAAGCTCAAGTTAGATTGGAAGCGAAAACAAAGGCTCGAGGAAGAAAGGGGAACTGGAAGCACGCGGGCAGCAAAGAGGAAATAACTGTGTAAAGGTTCGTAGCCGCCTAGCCAGGCGGACATTGGGGGTGCGTGGGGGAAGCGGAGACGCCCACGTCCAATTAGTCGCCACGTGTCGACCAAGGCTGCAGGCTGTTGGGGCCCGCGGCGCTCCGCACTTGCCCTTTGGCTTCGCTGCTAAGCTAAGTCCGAGCGCGCCTTGGGCCCGGGGGCTACTGTCGGTGTTCTGGGAACAGGGGTCCCAGACTTGCCTGCCTGCGGCCCGCAGCATGGCTCACCAGCGGCCCAGTATGATCCGTCTTCATCAACCCAAGTTCAAGACCCTCGTGGGGCGGACGACACAAGGCCTCCTCAGGGGCGGCCTCACCAGGTAGGCTCGCGAGGAGGCGGAGAGATCAAGGCGAGGGGTACCTCGCGAAGTGCTCATGATGCAAGCCATGACGATCAAGACCAGGCGGGCACCAGGCGGGCGCCAGCCTGTGCAGTGTCCCCATTTCCTCTTTGGTGCAAAGGGGGGCAAGCGCAGGCGCGGAGTACTGATGCATCAAGCAAAGGTTTCCATATCAGTGCAACGAGACCAAGACCAACAGGACGGCGGGACGGAGGTCACCGTGGAGCCCAAGATGGCGTCATCGCCAGTGCCTTTGGTAGTCAAAGACTACATTTAGTCAGGATAGCTTGTACTAGCTGTCCCCTTTCGAAATGGCCGTTGTTGGCTCCATTCCCGCTCGATATTTCGGAAGAGCACCATGGCCTCTATAAATAGAGATAGCCACCACATTAGGAGGGGATCGAATCCTTTTTAAGTAGAAGACCCACCACCACCATAAGAACACCTCTCCTCGCGAGGCCGTTCTTCCTCTGTACTGTTCATCATCAGCCCAAGAGGCAATCCACCACACCACACACTGGATTAGGGTGTTACACCACAACGGTGTCCCAAACCAGTATAAACCTCGTGTCTCTTGTGTTGTTCATCGTGCTAGCTTAGAATCGCGGCGAGGTTCTGGGCGTGTATCGGTAGGAAGAAGATCTTCGTGCGCACCCCAGAGTTCAAACCTTAAGGGTTTTGCCGGAACCCAATATCCGACACTCTTCACATCCATTTGGTACAAAAGAATGTTGTGGTGGTTAGCATAGGCTAGCAGTATGCGAATGGCTTCAAGCCTAGCCACAGGAGCAAAGGTTTCATTGAAGTCAATTCCTTGCACTTGTGTGTAACATTGAGCAAGGAGGCGAGCTTTGTTTTTGACAACTTTTCCAAGTTCATCTGCTTGTTGCGATAGATCCATTTGGTGCCAATGATATTGTGCTTTCGAGGATCAGGACGTTTGACAAGCTCCCAGACATTATTCAACTCAAACTGTTGAAGCTCTTCTTGCATATCTTGAATCTATTCAGGTTCCATGAAATCTTCTTCAACTCTCTTGGGTTCAGATGTAGAGACAAAGGCAAAGTGACTGCAGAAGTTTGCCAGTTGCATAGCTCTTGATGGACTGAGAGGACCAGGTGCATTGATGCTATCAATAATCTTCTCAATTTGGATTTCATTTGCAACCCGAGGATGAACTAGACGAAGATTTTGATCAGACTGACTATTGTCTTCATCTTCAGGATTGGCTTCGGACTGAGCATGTCTTCGTGTTGATTAGTTGCAGAAATGATGATCTCATCCTCAGCCTGTTCCTTGGTGGGTATGATTTCTCCAGTACCCATTAGCCTGATAGCTTCACCTGGTGTAATTTCATCTAGCACATTTGGCAGGTGCTCTCTTTGCAAGCCGTTAGTCTCATCGAACCGCACATCTACAGTTTCAACCAGTTATAGTGAAAGAGGTTGAAGACCCTGTAGGTGTGTGAATCCTTTCCGTATCCAAGCATAAAACCTTCATGTGCTTTCGGTGTGAATTTAGAAGTATGATGTGGATCCTTGATCCAGCAGCTAGCACCAACGACTTTGAAGTAACTGAGGTTTGGCTTCTTACCTATCAGAAGTTCATAAGATGTCTTCTTGAAGAACTTGTGAAGATAAACTCTGTTGATGATGTGGCATGCAGTACCAATGGCTTCGGGCCAGAATTTTCTTGGAGTCTTGTATTCATCCAACATCATGCATGCCATCTCAATGAGCGTTCTGTTCTTGCGCTCCATGATGCCATTCTGCTGGGATGTGTATGGAGTAGAGAACTCATGCATGACGCCCAAGGTATCAAGATAAATGTCAAGGCCAGCATTCTTGAACTCAGTGCCATTGTCACTCCATATGTGCTTGATCTTGATGCTATAATTCGTCATGGCTCGATTTGCGAGGCGTCTAAAGACATCCTACACCTCAGTATTATAGAGAGTGATGTGTACCCATGTATATCTCAAATAATCATCAACAATAAAGAAGCCATAGAGGTGTGCAGTGGTAGTAAGTGATTCATAATCAAGTGATTCCAAAATCCCATCAACATGGAGTTTCTTCATGCGCTTTACACCAATATGACCTAAACGGCAGTGCCACAAATAAGTTGCACTATCATTATTAACTTTGCATCTTTTGGTTTCAATATTATGAATATGTGTATCACTACGATCGAGATCCAATGAACCATTTTCATTGGATGTGTAACCATATAAGGTTTTATTCATGTAAACAGAACAATAGTTTATTCTCTTACTTCAATGAATAACCGTATTGCAATAAACACGATCAAATCATATTCATGCTCAACGCAAACACCAAATAACATTTATTTAGGTTCAACACTAATCCCGAAAGTATAGGGAGTGTGCGATAATGATCATATCAATCTTGAAACTACTTTCAACACACATCGTCACTTCACCCTTAACTAGTTTCTGTTTATTCTGCAACTCCTGTTTCGAGTTACTACTCTTAGCAACTGAACCAGTACCAAATACCGAGGGGTTGCTATAAACACTAGTAAAGTACACATCAATAACATGTATATCAAATATACCTTTGTTCACTTTGCCATCCTTCTTATCCGCCAAATACTTGGGGTAGTTCTGCTTTCAGTGACCAGTCCCTTTGCAGTAGAAGCACTTAGTCTCAGGCTTAGGTCCAGACTTGGGCTTCTTCACTTGAGCAGCAACTTGCTTGTCGTTCTTTTGAAGTTCCTTTCTATCCCTTTGCCCTTTTCTTGAAACTAGTGGTCTTGTTAACCATCAACACTTGATGTTCTTTCTTGATTTCTACCTTCATCGATTTCATCATCATGAAAAACTCGGGAATCATTTTCATCATCCCTTGCATACTATAGTTCATCACGAAGTTCTACTAACTTGGTGATGGTGACTAGAGAATTCTGTCAATCACTATCTTATCTGGAAGATTAACTCCCACTTGATTCAAGCGATTGTAGTACCCAGACAATCTGAGCACATGCTCACTAGTTGAGCGATTCTCCTCCATCTTTTAGCTATAGAACTTGTTGGAGACTTCATATCTCTCAACTCGGGTATTTGCTTGAAATATTAACTTCAATTCCTAGAACATCTCATATGGTCCATGATGTTCAAAACATCTTTGAAGTCCCGATTCTAAGCCATAAAGCATGGTGCACAAAACTATCAAGTAGTCATCATATTGAGCTAGCCAAACGTTCATAACGTCTGCATCTGCTCCTGCAATAGGTCTGTCACCTAGCGGTGCATTAAGGACATAATTCTTCTGTGCAGCAATGAGGATAAACCTCAGATCGCGGATCCAATCCGCATCATTGCTACTAACATTTTTCAACACAATTTTCTCTAGGAACATATCAAAATAAACATATGAAAGCAACAACGCAAGCTATTGATCTTACAACATAATTTGCAAAATACTACCAGGACTAAGTTCATGATAAATTTAAGTTCAATTAATCATATTACTTAAGAACTCCCACTTAGACAGACATCTCTCTAGTCATCTAAGTGATCACGTGATCCAAATCAACTAAACCATAACCGATCATCACGTGAGATGGAGTAGTTTTCAATGGTGAACATCACTATGTTGATCATATCTACTATATGATTCACGCTCGACCTTTCGGTCTCCGTGCTCCGAGGCCATATCTGCATATGCTAGGCTCGTCAAGTTTAACCTGAGTATTCCGCGTGTGCAAAACTGGCTTGCACCCGTTGTAGATGGACGTAGAGCTTATCACACCCGATCATCACGTGGTGTCTGGGCACGACGAACTTTGGCAACGGTGCATACTCAGGGAGAACACTTCTTGATAATTAGTGAGAGATCATCTTAAAATGCTACCGTCAATCAAAGCAAGAATAAGATGTATAATAGATAAACATCATATGCAATCAAAATATGTGACATGATATGGCCATGATCATCTTGCGCCTTTGATCTCCATCTCCAAAGTACTGTCATGATCTCTATCGTCACCGGCACGACACCATGATCTTCATCATATTGATCTATATCAATGTGTCATCACATGGTTGTCTCACCAACTATTGCTCTTGCAACTATTGCTATCGTATAGCGATAAAGTAAAGCAATTATTTGGCACTTGCATCTTATGCAACAAAGAGACATCCATAGGGCTTCTGCCAGTTGCCGATAACTTCAACAAAACATGATCATCTCATACAACAACTTATATCTTATCACGTCTTGACCATATCACATCACAACATGCCCTGCAAAAACAAGTTAGACGTCCTCTACTTTGTTGTTGCAAGTTTTACGTGCCTGCTACGGGCTTAAGCAAGAACCAATCTCACCTATGCATCAAAACCACAACGATAGTTTGTCAAATTGGTGCTGTTTTAACCTTCGCAAGGACCGGGCGTAGCCACACTCGGTTCAACTAAAGTTGGAGAAACTGACACCCGCTAGTCACCTGTGTGCAAAGAACGGCGATAAAACCAGTCTTGCGTAAGTGTACGCGTAATGTCGGTCCGGGCCGCTTCATCCAACAATACCGCCGGACCAAAGTATGACATGCTGGTAAGCAGTATGACTTATATCGCCCACAACTCACTTGCGTTCTACTCGTGCATATAACATCAAACCATAAAACCTAGGCTCGGATGCCACTGTTGAGGAACGTAGTAATTTCAAAAAATTTCCTATGCACATGCAAGATCATGGTGATGCATAGCAACGAGAGGGGAGAGTGTTGTCTATGTACCCTCGTAGACCGAAGCGGTAGCGTTGATGCAACGTAGAGGAAGTAGTCGTACGTCTTCCCGGTCCAACCGATCCAAGCACCGTTACTCCGGCACCTCCGAGTTCTTGACACACGTACAGCTCGATGACGCACCCCGGGCTCCGATCCAGCAGAGCTTCGGGGAGGAGTTCCGTCAGCACGACGGCGTGGTGACGATCTTGATGTTCAACTGTCGCAGGGCTTCGCCTAAGCACCGCTACAATATGACCGAGGTGTAATATCGTGGAGGGAGGCACCACACACGACTAAGGAACGATCACGAAGATCAACTTGTGTGTCTATGGGGTGCCCCCCGCCCCCGTATATAAAGGAGTGGAGGAGGGGAGGGCCGGCCCTCTCTATGGCGCGCCCTAGGGGAGTCCTACTCCCACCGGGAGTAGGATTCCCCCTTTCCTAGTCCAACTAGGAGACCTTCCAAGTAGTAGGAGTAGGAGACAAGGAATGGGAAGAGAGAAGGGAAGGAAGGAGGGGGTGCGGCACCTCCCCCTAGTCCAATTCGGACTAGGCCATGGGGGGGGGCGCGGCCTGCCCTAGGCAGCCCCTCTCTCTTTCCCGTATGGCCCAATAAGGCCCAATACTTCTCCCCGGCGAATTCCCGTAACTCTCTGGTACTCCGATAAATACCCGAATCACTCGGAACCTTTCCGAACTCCGAATATAGTCGTCCAATATATCGATCTTTACGTCTCGACCATTTCGTGACTCCTCGTCATGTCCCTGATCTCATCCGGGACTCCGAACTCCTTCGATACATCAAAACTCATAAACTCATAATATAACTGTCATTGAAACCTTAAGCGTGCGGACCCTACGGTTCGAGAACAATGTAGACATGACCGAGACACGTCTCCGGTCAATAACCAATAGCGGGACCTGGATACCCATATTGGTTCCTACATATTCTACGAAGATCTTTATCGGTCAGACCGCATAACAACATACGTTGTTCCCTTTGTCATCGGTATGTTACTTGCCCGAGATTCGATCGTCGGTATCCAATACCTAGTTCAATCCCGTTACCGGCAAGTCTCTTTACTCGTTCCGTAATACATCATCTCGCAACTAACTCATTAGTTGCAATGCTTGCAAGGCTTAAGTGATGTGCATTACCGAGAGGGCCCAGAGATACCTCTCCGACATTCGGAGTGACAAATCCTAATCTCGAAATACGCTAACCCAACAAGTACCTTTGGAGACACCTGTAGAGCACCTTTATAATCACCCAGTTACGTTGTGACGTTTGGTAGCACACAAAGTGTTCCTCCGGTAAACGGGAGTTGCATAATCTCATAGTCATAGGAACATGTATAAGTCATGAAGAAAGCAATAGCAACATACTAAACGATCGGGTGCTAAGCTAACTGAATGGGTCATGTCAATCAGATCATTCAACTAATGATGTGATCCCGTTAATCAAATAACAACACTTTGTCCATGGTTAGGAAACATAACCATCTTTGATTAACAAGCTAGTCAAGTAGAGGCATACTAGTGACACTCTGTTTGTCTATGTATTCACACATGTATTATGTTTCCAGTTAATACAATTCTAGCATGAATAATAAACATTTATCATGAAATAAGGAAATAAATAATAACTTTATTATTGCCTCTAGGGCATATTTCCTTCAACCTTCACGTTGCGAAGGCGGCCGGAAGCAGACCTAGCAACCTCCATTACAAAGGAAGTCACGTTACGTGGTCCAATCCGGCGTGCGCCGCTCCGTCGCTGATGTCACGAAGGCTTCGGCTGATACCACGACGTCAAGTGCCCATAACTGTTCCCGCGTAGTTGGTTAGTGCGTATAGGCCAGTAGCCAGACTCAGATCAAATACCAAGATCTCGTTAAGTGTGTTAAGTATCCGCGAACGCCGAACAGGGCCAGGCCCACCTCTCTCCTAGGCGGTCTCAACCTGCCCTGTCGCTCCGCCACAAAGTAACACTCGGGGCCGTCGGGAACCCAGGCCCACCTCTACCGGGATGGAGCCACCTGTCCTTTCATCCCCCTCATCAGAATCACTTGCGGGTACTCAACGAGCTGACCCGACTTTAGTCACCATCTGTATAGTATGTATGTATGTATAGCATATACCCGTGATCACCTCCCGAGTGATCACAGCCCAATTGTATAGCAAGGCAGACTGACAAGAATGTAGGGCCAATGATGATAAACTAGCATCCTATACTAAGTATTTAGGATTGCAGGTAAGGTATCAACAGATGTAGCAACAATGTCAGGCTATGCATCAGAATAGGATTAACGGAAAGCAGTAACATGCTACACTACTCTAATGCAAGCAGTATAGAGGAGAATAGGCGATATCTGGTGATCAAGGGGGGGCTTGCCTGGTTGCTCAGACAAGAAGGAGGGGTCGTCAGTGACATAGTCGACCACAGGGGCATCAGCATCGTCACGGGGTCTACCGGAGAGAAGAGGGGGGAGAAACAGTAAATACATAGCAAGCAAGTGCACAACAGGACAACAAGCAGAGCTAGACGTGGTCTAACGCTGTATGAGGTGATACCGGTGAAGGAGGGAAACATCCAGGAAAGTATCCCCGGTGTTCCGTGTTTTCGGACAGATGAATCGGATGGGAAAAGTTGCGTGCTCGCTATGCTAGGGATGCATGGCAGACGAACGGGTTGCATAACCGGATTCGTCTCATCGTTCTGAGCAACTTTCATGTACAAAGTTTTTCCATCCGAGCTACGGTTTATTTTATATTAATTTTTAAAGTTTTAAATCATTTTCTAGAATTAACAAAATTAATTTAATACTAAAATACATTTCTGATGTCAGCACGACGTCAGCAGTCAACCAGTCAATTGACTGGGTCAAACTGACACGTGGGTCCTACTGTCATAGACTAAGACTAATTAAACAGGTTAATTAGTTGTTCAGTTTAATTAATCAAAATTAATTAAGTTAATTAATTGTTCAATTAATTAATTAATTAATTGTTTCTATTTTTATTATATATATTTTTTCTTTTTTTTAAAACGTTCTCAGGGGGTGGGGCCCCCATGTCATTGGCCCTAGGGGCCAAACGAGCGCGCGGGTAACGGGAAACGGGCACGGGCGAGGGCACCGTCGAGGCTGACCCGGGTGCGGCGGAAGGAGCCCAGGGGCGCCGGACCCTGGCGCCGACTGACCGGGGCCGCAGATCGCGGCGGCGGCAAGCGCAGGGGACGGGGGCGCGCGGGCGCGTGCCCGAGGCCACCAGGGGAGGCGGGCTCCGGTGAGAGGCGGATGGGGCCGGCGCGGGC